>NW_020192146.1:0-35486 GCF_002263795.3 Bos taurus | reverse complement strand
ACTGATCACGTGCAACTGTGCCTGCACTGACCATAGTAGGTTTGATCATGCACTGATTCACGTGGGAGACGCATGAACCTGATCACTGTGGGCTTTATCATATTCACCTGATTCAGTGTGACTGATCATGACACTACACTGGATCATTTGCGATATGGTAATGATAGCAATGATGGTCATTCATGGGACCTCATATGGAATCACTGCGCAATGATGTATGCATGACACACGTTACATGGCACGTGTGATGTATCCACACGTGAGCACTGAGATAACACGGGCTAGTACAAGATAACAACGGTGAAAACATGACAATATGTCATGGTATACAGGTTGATGAATGACAGATTCAGCCAGGGATGAGCCCAGTGCTAGATCACGTGCCCTGACAAATTGATCTAAAGCCAGCCTGATCAAACGGAATGACCAATGATCGTAACTTCATACAACTGACACCATGGCATGAATCAATAATCACTCAGAAGGCAAGCGTGACTAGATACATAGCACTAATCCACCGTGCGGATGATAGCAGAGGGTTCACAGTGGCAGTGGTATGACACTGTCGTTCACGTAGGCTGAAATACCAAGAATAAAAACAAAAAGAGCTTGGTACAAAACGGAGAAATGGGGCACCTGGAACTTACTAGGATAACATCAATGAAACGTGATGAAACCATGTGCCCACTAGTGTTGCCAAAATCGCACACTGGTGGTCTCACTTGGATCAGTCATGGAAGATCGATGGGATTCCAAGCCTACAACAGCTGATGGACCACGTGCAATGTGGGTAATGAATGTCATATCACTGATCAAAACATGCACAGCGTGGATCATGATGAAGCACCTAAAAAGTACATGACAGGCCACCGGCCAACGTGATGGAATGGCAAAAGTGGTCTAAGCACTACATGCAGTGGGCAAACTGATCAGTTTGGAACTGATAAATTGCTACAACTGATTGACCAGTGGCCTGACTCATCCTGGCAACTGATCACGTGGCTGATTCATAACAGCTGGGCATGGAATCGAAATGACGTGCGGATCAATGCACTGATTACGCTGGCCTTAGTTTATACACTGATCACATGGACTTATCAATAAGCGACTGATAGTCAGCGTGCCCCTGAGATTCCAAAATGCACTCTAATCCAGCGGGGTAGCCTGATACAAATGCACTGGGATCATTTAGTGCTAGATTACAGGGACACTTGACTCCCGGACTGTGCGGATATTTGCCACTGAACCACTTCAGACTGATCATCCTCACGGTTGATACAATTCATCATGGCTATAATGCACTGATCTGTGTCTAAATGCACCCTAATCACGTGACTGCGCAGAAACTGATCAACTTACCGTTCATGCGACTGAGGTTACAAAATGGCCTTATCATGCAACTGACGAGGGCATGAATCGGAATGTGCACACTGGATTGGTCCAACGAAAGTGGCTTGTAACATACCACTAGATTGTTCGGAGTTCAGATCGGGGCCCTGAACACTGAGACTATGTGGTCATATCAAGCAGGCTGATCAACGGTGGGCGAGATCAATAGGAAAATCACGTGCTGATTCATACAGCGGGGATCAAAACCGTACTGAATGCAGAATTCAGTTCCATGACAGTTACATGAATCAGGTGTAGCAAGAGCACCCACGCTAATGTTCCAGAGTGTCTAGCGGATGAATTAGCAACTGCGTGACCATATGATCACGTTAGCTGTGGGCTCAAGGCACTGATTGATCAGTGGAGGACAAGTACAGACGCATGACTATGATACAAATCCCTACTGACATATATGCAAACTGATCACGGTAGCTCAAGGTGATCCCTAGTCAGGTGCACTGATAGCCACGGGTGATTGACTACAAGAAGCTGATGGGAACACTATCAGTCTGAACATCACGGTAAGGAATGTCAGCTGGACTCATTATACTATGATCCACAGGGAAAGTGAGCGCATGGGAGCATCAATGTGAATCAGGTGCGCCACACAATTAGCCTAACAGTGGCATCAGATCGGCGATAAGCCCAGAATCAGTGGGCATGAAACACGGCCATCTGCAATGATCAGAACGGCTGATGAGTCCAGTGATCAGCCACGTGATCAGTCAAATGATACAGCCGTGGATCACCAGACTGAATGAGCCAAGTGACATGCATATGCAGTCAGGTTAGTGATATCACCACGTAATCAGTGGCATAGATTAGCCAGTGAAAAGGGATGGAGCACAGTAGAATTGGGTGCATGCTTGCAGGTATGGCAGATGAAATATAAACGTGACTATGCACGTCGAAGCCACCTGGATGGATGATCAAACAGTGATGATGAGCACAAATCCAAAATGTGACCCGAGCAGCATGCACTACACCTTACAAGTGCAGCTTGCATAAGTCAGTCAAGACACTGATCACGGTGACACTGATATCTAGATTTGACAATTCGACAATATAGAGCCTGACTGCAGACGACGATCGTCAGACTTGATCAGTGCGCTGATCATGGCAGTTGATGGACGTCTATGGGCTGGGGATAAAATATCACTGATACATTCTAGGGAAATGATAATTCGACACTTGGTCGAACGGAATGTGCCTGATCCACTATACAACATTGGATGGGCTATTCATCGTGGGAGTCTAGGGAGCCATGAACACTTGGATACATGCAGCAAGTGGCTCGACATTGCTACTGAATTAATCCGCTGGTTGATATATACCAGCTGATGGGCAACTGCAATGATCTCCTTATTCAGCTGCTGAAATCAGGTGCCCTGATTCAAATCAGAAGGTGCATTATCACCAACGGATGCCAGATGCCTGATACATATTGGGGCCCTGATCGATAGTTGCAGACAAACAGTCAACGTTATTGAGATATATGAAATACCAAATGGATCAGCTGCATCCTAATTGAAGGTACCGTCGATCAGTGCCAGCTGATCAAGTCATGGGTGCAGTGCATGATCAGGCCACGAAAGAGTGCATGATCAGTCAAGCCTACTCAAGTGTATGAAGCAGGTAATCAGGCATGATCAGGCACACTGATCCACCACGTGACTGATCAGGGAGCATCATGATCAGTCACCCAGTGTTGCTAAACTGAGTGCATGCGCACAGTCCCTGCACCGTGCAGTAATCGTAAATGGCCACTCAGGATCTCTAGTGTGTGTTCCATATTGCCATATCGAATAGACAGACTATCCAGTGAAAGTAGTGCAGATCTCAGAATAGCTTTGCCGGTTGTCCATCGCTGCCTGATAAGGGAGTGGCATATCAGTCCCGCTCCACGTGACAGGGCATGGTGCGAGCATGAAAAACTGATGCACTACCCCAACATGCTGGATTCAGTGGCAGAGCACATGATCCAACGGAGTATCGGAAACTATTGGCCATCAGCTGACTGATTCAACCATGTGACGATGGTCTGTTCATTGAATACGATGCGCCACATGATCCGACATGATCTGAGTGTATTAAAGTTGTGACATGCATCTAGGACATCGTGATCAGAAGTTGCATATAGCTCACGTGACCATACATTAGGATGTCTAAATAATACAGTGCCATATCAAAACGGGTTTACAAATGCATCGGATCGAGATCACTGATCACCGGGGCATGTCAACATGGATGATCAGATCCCAATTTTTTTTAGTGCATTGATCAGTCAACAGTGAGTCACTGAGTACAATGAATTATCCATACGTGATCAGATGAAAATGCCTGACAGTCAAGTGCATCATGAAATGATAGTGCCTAATGTGAATCAGGGAGCATGACACAAGCTATGATGCTATCGGATCAAGTGTATGGATGAGGCTCCATCGGAAACAGTGCCGTGCCAGTTGCCACGATGATCCAGGGCTCTAGACTGGAGCTTGCGTCTACCTCGGTCTGCTCAGCGTGTGGCTACTTGCACATAGGACAAGACCAGTCTGGGAGCTGTCTTCATGAAATCCTGCCGCTGCTAGCGGTCATGGATAACGAGCCAAATGCATGAGCTCGCGATTGAGCACTGCCCTGCTACCATAGGCTTAATAAATTGCAATAATTTAACAGTCTGCACGGAATCCTGGCTGCCTACACAATCTGCGGTATTATTGCAGCCGCTGTACTCCTGCCTCGTGCATGTGCGTGAACTAATTGCCAGTGAACCCGTGAGAAATTCCTACCTGCTCATACTGCTTTTGATTTGCAAGCCGAGCAGCATGAGATCATACAAGCGTGATTCATGATGATTGCTGCGATAGATTCAGTATGAGCACTGAGAGTAACTTACCTATCAATGCAACTGATCACAATGACTGCGCAAGAAAACTGAAAATACGTGATAAATCATACACTGGACATGTGACAGATAATGCACTGATACGTGGACTAAGATCATAAGGCATCTGATCACTTGAACAATTCTTGCACTGATACATTCGTGTGCTGATTTGTCATGCACAGATATCAGTAGCATATCATAAGACAACTGAATCATGACTATTTTTTTTTGTGCCTTGCTCACCCTATTTGTGATATCATGCTCCGGAGGTGCATCAATCATTCATGGATGGAGCAAGTACACAGGACTAAAACGTGGACTAGTCGGGAATCAAGTTCGACATGACAAGACAATATCTAGACACGCATTGTGAAATCACTAGCTGCTATGGAAATGAGAGTCCATCGTGATCAGGTTTCCACTGGATCCTAGCCACGGTGAACACTCATATGGATAATCAAAGACACCAAGTGACGAGTGATCTTAAATTCCAGAGCGATGGATCACCCAAGTGATCAGTGCATCGCAGCATCAGAGAGTGAATAATTGAGTCAACTGCGCACCAGCTGTCTAACATGTATGAGAGCATTGATAAAACACGTAGCAGTAAGGAATGAGATGTACATAGTCCACAGGCACGAATGAGTGAGACTACTGCCACTGGGGCGACAGGGCTAAGATTAAGCAGTCCATGTATAGATCAGTGGTATTGATCAGCCACCGTGATAAGAGCCATGATCCAGAGGGTGATTAAGTGCAGGACATGGGCCACCGTGATCAGGAATGGATAACCATTGATTCAGTGTAATGATCAGCCACGTAATCAAGTGCATGCACAGTCCGGTGAATCAGTTAAATGATCACTGGATCAAGGGCATGGTCACAGACACGTGATCAGTGCATGCACAAGTACGGAAGAGTGATGAGCCATGATACAACTTGACATACGTATGATAGGAATGCATGACTAACACATCTGATCGATCCACAGTGACTAATCACTACGGCAACGAGTGCCACGAATCAAGGCTGAGCCATTACAACTGATTCGATGCATTGGATGAACCACGTGGATATGGGTGCATTGATGTAGTCGAGGTAGTCATTAACACGACTGTGCGATAAGAGATAAGCTGATCTATAGCTACCTGATTCGACATCAGTGACGTGATGCATGCAACTCACATCTCGTGGCCAATCGAGTGATAATTGAGTCTACAGTGGGGAGGCATATGCTTCAAGATCATTGCACTATTCACCTAGGTGATGTGACACTGGATCACGTTGGCTTATCCATGAACAAATCATCGTTTCAGTATGCATCGGCACCAGATCCAGAGTTTTGCTTATAATGCAATTTGATCACGGTTGGATGAGCAAGCATAATCACGTGATCTGCACAAGGCCACGGTAGTGCAAGTGAACTGGTCATTCGTCGAGCGTGCTATCACTGGTATTGTAGGTATTCAATGAACACTGATGTCATCGAGCCCACAATGAATCATTAGGCACCAGATCATGCAGAGAGATAATTGCATTGTTAGCAAGGGCACGCCACGTGGCGTTTTCTCACTCGTTGGCTATCTAATAGCTCAACTGCTCATGTTACTGAAGCATGGCACATGAGCCAATAGTGAGCTATCATCATGTGTCAACCTGATACTTGGCTATCATGCACGAACGGGGTGATTTCATAGGATCCATGGTGACTGGCACATATGCAATCTGATTACGTGGCTCATCATAACGTGATCACGTGGCTGATCAATGCACGGATCAGTGTATGATCAGCTTCTGATCACTTGGATGATCAGCCACTATCAGTGCATCAAGGATAAGGCAGTGAAAGTGCATGATCAGACACATAATCAGTGTATGATAGCCAGGTATCATTGCATGAACAGCCACTACTGCATGATTCAGCCACGTGATCAGTGCATGCACAGTCACGTGATCAGTGTATGATCAGCTTTGTGATCAGTGCATGATCAGCCAAGTGATCAGTGCATAATCAGACTCGTGATCAGTGCATGGTCAGTCACGTGATCAGTGTATGATCAGCCACGTGATCAGTGCATGATAGCCATGTGATCAGTGCATGATAGATATGAGATCAGTGCATGATCAGCCACGTAATCAGTGCATGATCAGCCACGTGATCACTGTATGATCAGTCACGTGATCAGTGCATGTGCAGTCACGTGATCAGTGTATGATCAGCCACGTGTTCAGTGCATGATAGTCAAGTGATCAATGCATGATAGCTACGTAATCAGTGCATGCTCAGTCACATGAGCAGTGCATGATAGCCACGTAATCATTGCCTACAATTATGTGATCACTGCATGTGCAGTCACGTGATCAGTACATGATAGACCAGTGATCAATGCATGATAGCTACGTGATCAGTGCATGCTCTGTCACATGAGCAGTGCATGATTACGCCACTGATCAGTGCATGATAGCCACGTGATCATTGCATACAATTACGTGATCAGTGCATGTGCAGTCACGTGATTAGTGCATGTGCAGTCACGTGAGCAGTGTATGATCAGCCACGTGTTCAGCTGCATGCTAGACACGTGATCATTGCATGGATAGCCACGTGATCAGTGCATTATCAATCACGTGATCAGTGCATGCGCAGTCCCATGATCAGTGTATGTTAGCCACGTGATCAGTGCATGATAGCAAACTGATCAGTGCATGTTAAGCAACGTGATTAGTGCATGATCAGCCACGTGATAAGTGTACGATGAGACACGTGATCAGTGCATGATTAGCCACGTGATTCAGTGCATGATAGCCACCTGAGAAGAGCATGATAAGCAACGTGATTAGTGCATTATCAGCCACGTGATCAGTGTTATGATCAGCCCCATGATCAGGGCAATATCAGCAACATGACAGTACATGGAACAGTCCCCAGTGATCAGTGGTATGATCAGCTTCATGATCAGTGCATGATCGCCCACGTGAGCAGTTCATGGGTCACGGCACGTGATCAGTCCATGATCAGCCACGTGATCCTGGTATTCAGCCACGTGATCACTGCATGATCCCACACGTGATTAGTGCATGATCAGCCCGAGTGATCAGTCGTTAGATCAGGCACGTGATCAATGCATGATCAGCCACGTGATCAGTGCATCATAAGCCACGTGGATGGCAGTGCATGCAGCAGTCCGTGATCAGTGTATGATGAGCTTCGTGATCAGTGCATAATCAGCCACGTGATCAGTGCATGATCAGGCACGTGAAGAGTGCATGATCAGTCACGTGATCAGTGTATGATCAGCCACGTGATCAGTGCATGATAGCCACGACTGTGCGATGATCAGTCAGGTGATCACTGCATGATCAGCCATGGGATCAGTGCCATGATAGCCATGGGATCAGTGCATGATACTTACGAGATCTGTGCATTATCAGCCAAGTAATCAGTGCATGATCAGCCACTTGATCACTGTATGATCAGCCACGTGATCAGTGCATATGCAGTCACGTGATCAGTGTATGATCAGCCACGTGTTCAGTGCATGATAGCCAAGTGATCAATGCATGATAGCTAAGTGATCAGTGCATGCTCAGTCACATGAGCAGTGCATGATATCCACGTGATCAGTGCATGATCAGTCACGTGATCAGTGCATGATAGCCACGTGAACAGTACATGATTATTCAGTGCCTGATCAGCCACGTGATCAGAATATGATCAGCCACGTGATCAGTGTATGATCAGCCACACGATCATTGCATTATCCGCAACATATTTAGTGCATGATCAGGCACATGAACAGTGTATTATCAGCCATGTGATCAGTGCATGATCAGCCACGTGATGAATGCATGATCACCCACGTTTTCAGTGCATGCACAGTCGCGTGATCAGTGTATGATCAGCTTCGTGATCAGTGCATGCTCAGCCACGTAATCAGTGCATGATCAGGCACGTGATCAGTGCATTATCAGTCACGTGAACATTGTATGATCAGCCACGTGATCAGTGCATAATCAGCCCCTTGATCAGTGCATGATCATCCAAATGATCAGTGCATGCAGTCTCGTGATCAGTGTATGATCAGCTTCGTGATCAGTGCATGATCAGCCACGTGATCAGTGCATGATCAGGCACGTGATCAGTGCATGATCAGTCAAGTGATCAGTGTTTGATAAGACAGGTGATCAGTGCATTATTGCCATGTGATCAGTGAATGATCAGCCCCATAATCAGTGCATGATAGCCACCTGACCAGTCCATGATCAGCAACGTGATTAGTGCATGATCAGCCACATGATCAGTGCATGATCAGTCACGTGATCACTGTATGATCAGCCACGTCATCAGTGCACGTGCAGTCACGTGATCAGTGCATGATCAGCCACGTGATCACTGCATGATAGCCATGTGATCATTGCCTACAGTTACATGATCAGTGCATGGGAGTCAGGTGATCAGTGCACGATACCCAAGTGATCACCGCATGATCAATACCATGATCAGCAATATTCAGACACTTATCACTGTATGCTCAGTCACGTGATCAGTTTCTGATCAGCCACGTGATCAGTGCATGATCAGTTTCGGGAGCAGAGTATGATCAGCCACTTGATCAGTGCATGATAGCCACGTGATCAGTGCATGATCAGTCACGTCTTCAGTGCATGATCAATCACGTGATCAGTGCATGATCAGCTACGTTATCAGTGCAGGATAGCCAGGTGATCAGTGCATGATCAGTCACGTGTTGAATGTATGATCAGCCACGTGACTAGTGCATGATCAGTCACGTGATCAGTGTAACGATCAACCACGGGATCAATGCATGGTAGCCACCAGATCAGTGCATGATCAGTCACGTGATCAGTGCAAGATTGCCAAGGGATCAGTGCATGATTAGTTATGTTATCAATGTATGATTAGCCACGTGATTAGTGCATCATCAGCCACGTGATCAGTGCATGATCAGCCACGTGATGAGTGAAGGATACGCAACGTGATGAGTGCATGATCAGCCACATGATCAGTGTATGATCAGCCACGTGATCAGTGCATGATAGCCACCTGATCCGTGCATGATCAGTCACGTGATCATGGCATGGGCAGTCATGTGATCAGTGCATGATAGCTACGAAATCAGTTCATAATCAGTCACGTGATCACTGCATGATCATTCACGTGATCAGTGCATGCTAGCCACGTGATCAGTGCATGATAGCCACTTGATCAGTGCATGATCAGTCACGTGATCAGTGTATAATCAGCCTCGTGATCAATGTATGATCATCCACGTGATCAGTGCATGATAGCCAAGTGATCAGTGCATTATAGCCATGTGATGAGTGCATGATCAGTCACGTGATCATTGTATGATCAACAACGGGATCAATGCATGATAGCCACCAGATCAGTGCATGATCAGTCAAGTGATCAGTGCATGATCTGTCACGTGTCCAGTGTATGATATCCACGTTGTCAGTTCTTGCACAGTCATGTGATCAGTGCATGATAGCTAAGTTATCAGTGCCTGATCAGCCACGTGATCAGTGCAAGGTCGCCCCGTTATCAGTGCATGATTATTTAGGTGATCAATGTATTATTAGCCACATGATCAGTGCATGACAGCCACGTGATCAGTGCATGATCAGTCACGTGATCATGGCATGCGCAGTCATGTGATCAGTGCATGATAGCTACGCGATCAGTGCATAATCAGTCACGTGATCAGTGCATGATTAACCACGTGATCAGTGCATGATAGCCACGTGATCAGTGCATGATCAGTCACATGATCATGGCATGTGCATTCTTGTGATCAGTGCATTATAGCTAAGCGATCAGTGCATAATCAGTCATATGATCACTGCATGATCAGCCACGTGATCAGTGCATGATCAGTCACGTGATCAGTGTATGATCAGCTTCGTGATCAGTGCATGCACAGTCACGTGATCAGTGTATGATCAGCTTCTTGATCAGTGCATGATTAGCCACGTGTTCAGTGCATGATCAGTCACGTGATCAGTGTGTGATAGTCCAGTTATCAGTGCATGATCAGCCTCGTGATCAGTGCATGATCAGCCAAGTGATCAGTGCATGCGTAGTCACGTGATCAGTGTATGATCAGCCAAATGATCAGTGCATGATCATGTACGTGATCAGTGCATGATCAGACACCTGATCAGTGCATGATAAGTCATGTGATCAGTTTATGATCAGCCACGTGATCAGTGCATGATCAGCCACGTGATTAGTGTATGATCAGCCACATGATCAGTGTATGATCAGCCACGAGATCAGTGCATGAGCAGCCAGGTGATCAGTGCCTGCACAGTCCCGTGATCAGTGTATGATCAGCCACGTGATCAGTGCATGAACAGCCACGTGATCATTGTATGATCAGCCACGTGATCAGTGCATGATCCACAACGTGTTTAGTGCATTATCAGTCATGTGAGCAGTGTATGGTCAGCCACTTGATCAGTGCATGATCTCCCACGTGATTAATGCATGATCAGCCACATGATCAGTGCAGGCACAGTCACGTGATCAGTGTATGATTAGCTTCGTGATCATTGCATGATCAGCCACGTGATCAGTGCATGATCAGGCCAGTGAAGAGTGCATGATCAGTCACGTGATCAGTGTATGATAGCCAGGCTATCATTGCATGAAAAGCCACGTGATCTGTGCATGATCAGCCACGTGATCAGTGCATGCACAGTCACGTGATCAGTGCATGATAGCTACGAATCAGTGCATGATCAGACACGAAATCAGTGCATGGTCAGCCACGTGATCACTGTATGATCAGCCACGTGATCAGTGCATGTGCAGTCACGTGATCAGTGTATGACCAGCCACGTGTTCAGTGCATGATAGCCAAGTGATCAATGCATGATAGCTACGTGATCAGTGCATGCTCAGTCACATGAGGAGTGCATGATTCCCACGTGATCATTGCCTACATGTACGTGATCAGTTCATGTGCATCCCGTGTTCAGGGCATGATAGGAACGTGATCAGTGCATGATAGCCAAATGATCAGTGCATGATCAATCACGTCTTCAGTGCATGATCTGAACGTGATCACTGTATGATCATCCTCGTGATCAGTGCATGCCCAATCTCGAGATCAGTGCATGATAGCGACGTGATCACTGCATGATCATTCACGTGATCAGTGCATGCTAGCCACGTAATCAGTGCATGATAGCCACTTGATTACTGCATGATCAGTCACGTTATCAGTGTATGATCAGCCTCGTGATCAGTGTATGATCATCCAAGTGCTCAGTGCATGATAGGCACGTGATCAGTGCATGAGAACCAACAGATCACTGCATGATCAGCCACGTGATCAGTGCATGCTAGCCAAGTGATCAGTGCATGATAGCCAGGTGATCAGTGCATGATAACCACGTGATCAGTGCATGATTGCCAATAGATCACTGCATGATCAGCCAGGTGATCAGTTCATGCTAGCCACGTAATCAGTGCATGATAGCCACTTGATTAGTGCATGATCAGTCACGTTATCAGTGTATGATCAGCCTCGTGATCAGTGTATGATCATCCACGTGCTAAGTGCATGATAGGCACGTGATTAGTGCATGAGAGCCAACAGATCACTGCATGATCAGCCACGTGATCAGTGCATGATAGCCAAGTGATCAGTGCATGATAGACACGTGAAAAGTGCATGATAACCACGTGATCAGTGCATGAAAAGTCACGTGATCAGTGCATGATAGCCACTTCATCAGTGTATGATCATCCAGGTGATCAGTGCATGATAGGCCTGTGAACAGTGCATGATAGCCAACAGATCACTGCATGATCAGCCACGTGATCAGTGCATGATAGCCAAGTGATCAGTGCATGATAGCCACGTGATCAGTGCATGATAGCCACGTGATCAGTGCATGATCAGTCAGGTGTACAGTGTATGATCAACCACGTGATCAATGCATGATAGCCACCAGATCAGTGCATGATCAGTCACGTGATCAGTGCATGATCTGTCACGTGTCCAGTGTATGATATCCACGTGATCAGTTCTTGCCCAGTCATGTGATCAGTTCATGATAGCTAAGTTATCAGTGCCTGATCAGCCACGGGATCAGTGCAAGATCGCCAGGTGATCAGTGCATGATTATTTAGGTGATCAATGTAAGATTAGCCACATGATTAGTGCATGATAGCCACGTGATCACTGCATGATAGCCACGTAATCTCTGTATGATCAGCCGCGTAATCAGTGCATGATAGCCACTTGACCAGTACATGATCAGCCACCTGATCAGTGTATGATCTGCCACGTGATCAGTGCATGATAGCCAAGTGATCAATGCATGATAGTACGTGATCGGTGCATGCTCAGTCACATGATCAGTGCATGATCAGCCACGTGATCAGTGCATGCACAGTTACGTGATCAGTGTGTGATCAGCCACGTGATCAGTGCATGATCAGGCACGTGATCAGTGCTTGATCAGTCATGTGATCAGTGTATGGTCAGCGAGGTGATCAGTGCATGATCAGCCACGTGATCAGTGAATGAACAGGCACCTGAAGAGTACATGATCAGCCACGTGATCAGTGCATGATCAGCAACGTGATCAGTGCATGCACAGTCACGTGATCAGTGCATGATCAGGCCAGTGAAGAGTGCACGATCAGTCACGTGATCAGTGTATGATAGCCAGGTTACCAGTGCATGATCAGCCAGGTGATCTGTGCATGATCAGCGAAGTGATCAGTGCATGCACAGTCCCTTGGTCAGTGTATGATCAGCTTTGTGATCAGTGCATGATCAGACACGTGATCAGTGCATGATCAGGCACGTGATCAGTCATGATCAGTCACATGATCAGTGTATGATCAGCCACGTGTTCAGTGCATGATAGCATCGTGATCAGTGCATGATCAGCAACGCGATTATTGCATGACCAGCCACGTGATCAGTGCATGATCAGCCACGTGATCACTGTATGATCAGCCACGTGATCAGTGCATGTGCAGTCAGGTGATCAGTGCATGATCAGTCACGTAATCAGTGCATGATCAGCCACGGGAACAGTGCATGATATCCATGTGATCAGTGCATGATCAGTCATGTGATCAGTGCATGATAGCCACGTGAACAGTACATGATTATTCAGTGCCTGATCAGCCACGTGATCAGTGCATCATAAGCCACGTGATCAGTGCATGCACAGACACGTGATCAGTGTATGATGAGCTTCGTGATCAGTGCATAATCAGCCACGTGATCAGTGCATGATCAGGCACGTGAAGAGTGTATGATCAGCCACGTGATCAGTGCATGATAGCCACGACTGTGCATGATCAGTCAGGTGATCACTGCATGATCAGCCATGGGATCAGTGCATGATAGCCATGTGATCAGTGCATGATACTTACGAGATCTGTGCATTATCAGCCAAGTAATCAGTGCATGATCAGCCACTTGATCACTGTATGATCAGCCACGTGATCAGTGCATATGCAGTCACGTGATCAGTGTATGATCAGCCACGTGTTCAGTGCATGATAGCCAAGTGATCAATGCATGATAGCTAAGTGATCAGTGCATGCTCAGTCACATGAGCAGTGCATGATATCCACGTGATCAGTGCATGATCAGTCATGTGATCAGTGCATGATAGCCACGTGAACAGTACATGATTATTCAGTGCCTGATCAGCCACGTGATCAGAATATGATCAGCCACGTGATCAGTGTATGATCAGCCACACGATCATTGCATTATCCGCAACATATTTAGTGCATGATCAGGCACATGAACAGTGTATTATCAGCCATGTGATCAGTGCATGATCAGCCACGTGATAAATGCATGATCACCCACGTTTTCAGTGCATGCACAGTCGCGTGATCAGTGTATGATCAGCTTCGTGATCAGTGCATGCTCAGCCACGTAATCAGTGCATGATCAGGCACGTGATCAGTGCATTATCAGTCACGTGAACATTGTATGATCAGCCACGTGATCAGTGCATAATCAGCCCCTTGATCAGTGCATGATCATCCAAATGATCAGTGCATGCAGTCTCGTGATCAGTGTATGATCAGCTTCGTGATCAGTGCATGATCAGCCACGTGATCAGTGCATGATCAGGCACGTGATCAGTGCATGATCAGTCAAGTGATCAGTGTTTGATAAGACAGGTGATCAGTGAATTATTGCCATGTGATCAGTGAATGATCAGCCCCATAATCAGTGCATGATAGCCACCTGACCAGTCCATGATCAGCAACGTGATCAGTGCATGCACAGTCACTTGATCAGTGCATGATCAGGCCAGTGAAGAGTGCACGATCAGTCACGTGATCAGTGTATGATAGCCAGGTTACCAGTGCATGATCAGCCAGGTGATCTGTGCATGATCAGCGAAGTGATCAGTGCATGCACAGTCCCTTGGTCAGTGTATGATCAGCTTCGTGATCAGTGCATGATCAGACACGTGATCAGTGCATGATCAGGCACGTGATCAGTCATGATCAGTCACATGATCAGTGTATGATCAGCCACGTGTTCAGTGCATGATAGCATCGTGATCAGTGCATGATCAGCAACGCGATTATTGCATGACCAGCCACGTGATCAGTGCATGATCAGCCACGTGATCACTGTATGATCAGCCACGTGATCAGTGCATGTGCAGTCAGGTGATCAGTGCATGATCAGCCACGTGATCAGTGCATGATAGCCAAGTGATCATTGCCTACAGTTCCATGATCACTGCATGCACAGTCACATTATCAGTGCATGATAGCCACGTGATCAGTGCATGATCAGGCACGTGATCAGTGTATGATCAGCCACGTGATCACTGCATGATAGCCAAGTGATCAATGCATGGTAGTACTTAATCGCTGCCTGCTCAGTCACATGATCAGTGCATGATCATCCACGTGATCAGTGCTTGATCAGTCATGTGATAAGTGTATGGTCAGCCACGTGATCAGTGCATGATCAGCCACGTGATCAGTGCATGAACAGGCACCTGAAAAGTACATGATCAGCCACGTGATCAGTGCATGATCAGCAAAGTGATCAGTGCATGATCAGGCACTCGATCAGTGCATGATCAGGCACGTGAAGGGTGCACGATCAGTCACGTGATCAGTGTATGATAGCCAGGTTACCAGTGCATGATCCGCCAGGTGATCTGTGCATGATCAGCCAAGTGATCAGTGCATGCACAGTCCCGTGGTCAGTGTATGATCAGCTTTGTGATCACTGCACGATCAGACACGTGATCAGTGCATGATAGGGCACGTGATCAGTCATGATCAGTTACATGATCAGTGTATGATCAGCCACGTGTTCAGTGCATGATAGCATCGTGATCTGTGCATGATCAGGCACGTGATCAGTCATGATCAGCCACATGATAAGTGTATGATCAGCCACGTGTTCAGTGCATGATAGCATCGTGATCAGTGCATGATCAGTCACGTAATCAGTGCATGATCAGCCACGGGAACAGTGCATGATATCCATGTGATCAGTGCATGATAGCTACGTGATCAGTGCATAATTAGCCACGTAATCAGTGCATGATAAGCACCGGCCAGTGCATGATCAGCAACGTGATTAGTCCATGATCAGCCACGTGATCAGTGCATGATCAGCCACGTGATCACTGTATGATCAGCCACATGATCAGTGCATGTGCAGTCAGGTTAATAGTGTATGATCACCCACGTAATCAGTGCATGATAGCCAAGTGATCAATGCATGGTAGCTACGTGATTGGTGCATGCTCAGTCACATGATCAGTGCATGATCAGCCACGTGATCAGTGCATGATAGCCAAGTGATCATTGCCTACAGTTCCATGATCAGTGCATGCGCAGTCACATTATCAGTGCATGATAGCCACGTGATCAGTGCATGATCAGTCCCGTGATCAGTGCATGATGAGTCAGGTGATCAGTGTATGATCATCCACATAATCAGTGCATGGGCACTCACGTGATCAGTGCATGATTGCCACGTGATCAGTTCATGATCAGTCATGTATTCAGTGCATGATCTCTCACGTTATCAGTGTATGATCATCCATGTGACAAGTGCATTATCAGCCACGTGATCAGTGCTTGATAGCCACGTGATCAGTGCATGAACAGTAACGTTATCAGTATATGATCAGCCAAATGATCAGTGCATTATCAGGTACGTGATCAGTGCATGATCAGTCATGTGATCAGTGCATGATCAGGCACGTAAAGAGTGCATGATCAGTCACCTTATCAGTGTATGATAGCCAGGGTATCAGGGCATGATCAGCCACGTGATCAGTGCATGATCAGCCACGTAATGAGTGCATGCACAGTCACCTGATCATTGTATGCTCAGCTTCGTGATCAGTGCATGATCAGCCATGTGAATAGTGCATGATCAGCCATGTAAATAGTGCATGATCAGCCACGTGATCAGTGCATGGTAGCCACATGATCAGTGCATGATCAGCCACGGAATCAGTGCATGATAGCCATGTGATCAGTTCATGATAGCCACGTGATAAGTGTATGATCAGCCACGTGATCAGTGCATGATAGCCACGTGACCAGTACATGATTAATCAGTGCATGATCAATCACGTGATCAATGCATGATCAGTCACGTGATCAGTGCATGATCAGCCATTTTTTAGTGCATGATCAGTCACGTGATCACTGTATGATCATCCACGTGATCAGTGCATGCACAGTCAAGTGATCAGTGAATGATAGCCATGTGATCAGGGCATGAACAAGCACGTGATCAGTGTATGATCAGCCACGTGAACAGTGCGTGCTCAGTCACGTGATCAGGGCCTACTGAGCTGCGTTTTTCCTGTCTGCTCAGCTGCTTGACAAGAGCCAGCTGAGCTGCTTGATTCCTGCCTGCTCATCGTCTTGATAATCGCCAGCTGAGCTGCGTGATTCCTGCCTGCTCATCGGCTTGATAATTGCCAGTTGAGCTGCGTGATTCCTGGCTGCTCATCTGCGTTATTATTGCCAGCTGAGCTTCGTGACTCCTGCCTTCTCATCTGCTTGACAATTGCCAGCTGAGCCGTGTGATTCCTACCTGCTCATCTGCTTGACTTTTGCCAGCTGAGCAGCATGATTCATCACAGGTGATGTCCATGATTATTGCCTGCTGAATGCGTGATTTGTGCCTGCTCAGCTCTTTGATTATTGCCTCCTGAGGCACATCATCAGTGCATGATAGCCACGTGTAAAGCGCATGATCAATCACATGATCAGCCACATTCAGACACATGACCTGTGCATGATTAGGCACGTGATCAGTTCCTGATCAGCCACGTGATCACTGCATGATAGCCAAGTGACCAGTACATGATTAATCAGTGCATGATCATCCATGTGATCAGTGCATGCACAGTCAAATGATCAGTGGATGCAGTCACGTGATCAGTGTATGATCAACTTCGTAATCAGAGTATGATTAGCCACGTGATCAGTGCATGATCAGCCACGTGATCAGTGCATGATCAGCCATGTGATCAGTGTATGATCAGCCACGTGATCAGTGCATGATCCAGAAGGTGATTAGTGCATGATCAGCCACGTGATCAGTGAATGATCACCACGTGATCAGTGTATGATCAGCCACGTAATCAGTGCATGCACAGTCACGTGATCAGTGTATGATCAGCTTCGTGATCAGTGCATGGTCAGCCACGTGATCAGTGCATGATCAGGTACGTGAAGAGTGCATGAGCAGTCACTTGATCAGTGTATGATAGCCAGCTAATCAGTGCACGATCAGCCACGTGATCAGTGCATGATCAGCCACGTGATCAGTGCATGATATCCACGTGATCAGTGCATGATTAGTCAAGTGATCAGTGCATGATATGTCGCTTGATCAGTGTATGATAGCCACGGAATCAGTTCATGGGCAGTCATGTGCTCAGTGGATGATAGCTATGTGATCAGTGCATGATCATCTACGTCATCAGTGCAAGATTGCCACGTGATCAGTGCATGGTTAGTTAAGTGACCAATGTATGTTTAGCCACCTGATCAGTGCATGATCAGTCACGTGAACTTGGCATGTGCACTCATGTGATCAGTGCATGATAGCTACACAATCAGTTCATAATCAGTCAGGTGATCATTGCAGGATCAGCCACGTGATCAGTGAATGATAGCCACGTGATCAGTGCATGAACAGGTAAGTGATCAGTTCATGGGCAATCACATGATTAGTGCATGATAGACACGTGATCAGTGCATGATAGCCAGTGATCAGTGCATGATCAGTCACGTGATCAGTGCATGAGCAGTCAAGTGATCAGTGTACGATCAGCCAAATGATCAGTGCATGATCATGTACGTGATCAGTGTATGATCAGGCACATGATCAGTGCATGATAAGTCACGTGATCAGTGTATGATCAGCCACGTGATCAGTGTATGATCAGCCACGTGATCAGTGCATGATCAACCACGTGATAAGTGCATGCACAGTCACGTGATCAGTGTATGGTCAGCTTTCTGATCAGTGCATTATCAGGCACGTGATCAGTGCATTATCAGAAATTTGATCAGTGTATGATCAGCCATGTGATCAGTGAATGATCACCACGTGATCAGTGCATGATCAGCCACATTATCAGTGCATGCAGAGTCACATGATCAGTGTACGATCAGCTTCGTGATCAGTGCATTATCAGCCAGGTGATCAGTGCATGATCAGGCCAGTGAAGAGTGCATGATCAGTCACGTGATCAGTTTATGATAGCCAGGTTATCATTGCATGATCAGCCACGTGATCAGTGCATGATCAGCCACGTGATGAGTGCATGCACAGTCACATGATCAGTGCATGATCAGGCACGTGATCAGTGCATGATCAGTCAGGTGATCAGTGTATGATCATCCACGTGATCAGTGCACGATAGCCAGTTGACCAGTGCATGATCAGTCACGTGACCAGGGCATTATCAGCCACGGGATCAGTGCATGATAGCCATGTGATCAGTGCATGATAGCTACGAGATCAGTGCTAGATCAACCACGTAACCAGTGCATGATCAGCCACGTGATCACTGTATGATCAGCCATGTGATCAGTGCATGTGCGGTTACCTGACCAGTGTATGATCAGCCAGGTGTTCAGTGCATGATAGCCAAGTGATCAATGCATGATAGCTACGTGATCAGTGCATGCTCAGTAACATGAGCAGTGCATGATAGCCAGGTGATCATTGCCTACAATTACGTGATCAGTGCATGTGCAGTCACGTGATCAGTGCATGATAGACACGTGAACAGTGCATGATAGCCACGTGATCAGTGCATGAACTCTAACGTGATCAGTGCATGTGCAGACACGTGATTAGTGTATGATCAGCCACAAGATCAGTGCATGATAGCCACGTGATCAGTGCATGATAGCCAAGTGATCAGTGCATGATAGCCACGTGATCAGTGCAAGATCAGTCACGTGATCAGTGCATGATCAGCCACGTGATGAGTGCATGATAGCCATGTGATCAGTGCATGATAGCTACGAGATCAGGGCATTATCAGCCACGTAACCAGTGCATGATCAGCCACGTGATCACTGTATGATGAGCCACGTAATCAGTGTATGTGCAGTCACGTGATCAGTGTATGATCAGCCACGTGTTCAGTGCATGATAGCCAAGTGATCAATGCATGATAGCTACGTGATCAGTGCATGCTCAGTAACATGAGCAGTGCATGATAGCCACGTGAGCATTGCCTACAATTACGTGATCAGTGCATGTGCAGTCACGTGATCAGTGCATGATAGACACGTGAACAGTGCATGACCAGTCACTTGATCAGTGCATGTGCAGTCACGTGATTAGTGTATGATCATCCACGTGATCAGTGCATGATAGCAACCTGATCAGTGCATGATAAGAAACGTGATTTGTGCATGATAAGCCACGTGATCAGTGTACGATCAGACACGTGAATAGTGCATGATCAGCCACGTGACCAGTGCAATATCATCCACGAGATGAGTGCATGCACAGTCACGTGATCAGTGTATGATCAGCTTCATGATCAGTGTATGATCAGCCACGTCATCAGTTCATGGTCAGGCATGTGATCAGTGCATGATTAGTCATGTGATCAGTGTATGATCATCCATGTGATCAGTGCATGATCAGCCACGTGATCACTGTATTATCAGCCACGTGATCAGTGCATGATCCACAACCTGATTAGTGCATGAACGGGCACGTGATCAGTGCCTGATAGCCACGTGATCAGTGCATGATCATTCAAGTGATCACTGCATGATATGTCACTTGATCAGTGTATGATATCCACATGATCAGTTCATGCGCAGTCATGTGATCAGTGCATGATAGCTACGTGATCAGTGCATGATCAGCCACGTGATCAGTGCAAGATTGTCAAGTGATCAGTGCATGATCAGTCACGTGATCAGTGCATTATCTGTCACATGTCCAGTGTATGATATCCACGTGATCAGTTCTTGCGCAGTCATGTGATCAGTGCATGATAGGTAAGTTATCAGTGCCTTATCAGCCACGTGATCAGTGCAATATCGCCCCGTGATCAGTGCATGATTATTTAGGTGATCAATGTATGATTAGCCACATGATCAGTGCATGATAGCCACGTGATCAGTGCATGATCAGCCACGTGATCAGTTCATGATAGGCACGTGATCAGTGCATGATCAGTCACATGATCATGGCATGCCCAGTCATGTGATCAGTGCGTTATAGCTATACGATCAGTGCATAATCAGTCATGTGATCAGTGCATGATCAGCCACGTGATCAGGGCATGATAGCCACGTAATCAGTGCATGAACAGGTAAGTGATCAGTTCATGCGCAGTCACGTGATTAGTGCATGATAGACACATGATCAGTGCATGATAGCCAGGTGAACAGTGAATGATCAGTCACGTGATCAGTGCATGCGCAGTCATGGGATCAGTGTATGATCAGCCAAATGATCAGTGCATGATCAGGCACCTGATCAGTGCATGATAAGTCATGTGATCAGTGTATGATCAGCCACGTAATCAGTGCATGATCAGCCACGTGATCAGTGTATGATCAGCCACGTGATAAATGCATGATCAGCCACGTGATCAGTGCATTATCAGCCAAATGATCAGTGTATGATCAGCCACGTGATCACTGCATGATCAGCCACGTGATCAGTGCATGATCAGCCACGTGATGAGTGCATGCACAGTCATGTGATCAGTGTATGATCAGCCACGTGATCAGTGTATGATCAGGCACGTGATGAGTGCATGCACAGTCATGTGATCAATGTATGATCAGCCACGTGATCAGTGTATGATCAGCTTCGTGATCAGTGCATGATCAGGCACGTGATCAGTGCATTATCAGTAATTTGATCAGTGTATTTCAGCCACGTAATCAGTGCATGAACACCTACGTGATCATTGCATAATCCGCAACCTGATTAGTGCATGATCAGTCACGTGATCAGTGTATGATCAGCCACGTGATCAGTTCATGATCTCCCACGTGATCAGTGCATGATAAACCACATGATCAGTGCAGGCACAGTCACGCGATCAGTGTATGATCAGCTTCGTGATCATTGCATGATCAGCCACATGATCAGTGCATGATAGCCATGTAATCAGTGCATGAACAGGTAAGTGATCAGTTCATGCGCAGTCACGTGATTAGTGCATTATAGACACATGATCAGTGCATTATAGCCAGGTGATCAGTGAATGATCAGTCAAGTGTTCAGTGCATGCGCAGTCACGGGATCAGTGTATGATCAGCCAAATGATCAGTGCATGATCAGGTACGTGATTAGTGCATGATCAGGCACCTGATCAGTGCATGATAAGTCATGTGATCAGTGTATGATAAGCCACGTAATCAGTGCATGATCAGCCACGTGATCAGTGTATGATCAGCCACGTGATCAGTGCATGATCAGCCACGTGATCAGTGCATTATCAGCCAAATGATCAGTGCATGATCAGCCACGTGATCAGTGCATGCACAGTCATGTGATCAGTGTATGATCAGCCACGTGATCAGTGTATGATCGGCTTCGTGAACAGTGCATGAACAGGCACGTGATCAGTGCATTATCAGTAATTTGTTCAGTGTATTTCAGCCACGTGAACAGTGCATGAACAGCCACGTGATCATTGCATAATCCGCAACGTGATTAGTGCATGATCAGTCACGTGATCAGTGTATGATCAGCCACGTGATCAGTGTATGACCAGCTTCGTGATCAGTGCATGATCAGGCACGTGATCAATGCATCATCAGTAATTTGATCAGTGTATTTCAGCCACGTGATCAGTGCATGAACAGCCACGTGATCAGCGTATGATCAGCCACGTGATCATTGCATAATACGCAAAGTGATTAGTGCATGATCAGTCACGTGATCAGTGTATGATCAGCCACGTGATCAGTTCATGCTCTCCCACGTGATCAGTGCATGATCAACCACATGGTCAGTGCAGGCACAGTCACGTGATCAGTGTATGATCAGCTTCGTGATCATTGCATGATCAGCCACATGATCAGTGCATGATAAGGCCAGTGAAGAGTGCATGATCAGACACATAATCAGTGTATGATAGCCAGGTTATCATTGCATGAACAGCCACGTGATCAGTGCATGATCAGCCACGTGATCAGTGCATGCACAGTCACGTGATCAGTGTATGATCAGCTTTGTGATCAGTGCATGATCAGCCAAGTGATCAGTGCATAATCAGACTCGTGATCAGTGCATGGTCAGTCACGTGATCAGTGTATGATCAGCCACGTGATCAGTGCATGATAGCCATGTGATCAGTGCATGATAGATATGAGATCAGTGCATGATCAGCCACGTAATCAGTGCATGATCAGCCACGTGATCACTGTATGATCAGTCACGTGATCAGTGCATGTGCAGTCACGTGATCAGTGTATGATCAGCCACGTGTTCAGTGCATGATAGTCAAGTGATCAATGCATGATAGCTACGTAATCAGTGCATGCTCAGTCACATGAGCAGTGCATGATAGCCACGTAATCATTGCCTACAATTATGTGATCACTGCATGTGCAGTCACGTGATCAGTACATGATAGACCAGTGATCAATGCATGATAGCTACGTGATCAGTGCATGCTCTGTCACATGAGCAGTGCATGATTAGCCACGTGATCAGTGCATGATAGCCACGTGATCATTGCATACAATTACGTGATCAGTGCATGTGCAGTCACGTGATTAGTGCATGTGCAGTCACGTGAGCAGTGTATGATCAGCCACGTGTTCAGTGCATGCTAGACACGTGATCATTGCATGATAGCCACGTGATCAGTGCATTATCAATCACGTGATCAGTGCATGCGCAGTCCCATGATCAGTGTATGTTCAGCCACGTGATCAGTGCATGATAGCAAACTGATCAGTGCATGTTAAGCAACGTGATTAGTGCATGATCAGCCACGTGATAAGTGTACGATGAGACACGTGATCAGTGCATGATTAGCCACGTGATCAGTGCATGATAGCCACCTGAGAAGAGCATGATAAGCAACGTGATTAGTGCATTATCAGCCACGTGATCAGTGTATGATCAGCCCCATGATCAGGGCAATATCAGCAACATGACCAGTACATGGACAGTCACGTGATCAGTGTATGATCAGCTTCATGATCAGTGCATGATCAGCCACGTGAGCAGTTCATGGTCACGCACGTGATCAGTCCATGATCAGCCACGTGATCACTGTATTTTCAGCCACGTGATCACTGCATGATCCACAACGTGATTAGTGCATGATCAGCCACGTGATCAGTGTATGATCAGGCACGTGATCAATGCATGATCAGCCACGTGATCAGTGCATCATAAGCCACGTGATCAGTGCATGCACAGTCACGTGATCAGTGTATGATGAGCTTCGTGATCAGTGCATAATCAGCCACGTGATCAGTGCATGATCAGGCACGTGAAGAGTGCATGATCAGTCACGTGATCAGTGTATGATCAGCCACGTGATCAGTGCATGATAGCCACGACTGTGCATGATCAGTCAGGTGATCACTGCATGATCAGCCATGGGATCAGTGCATGATAGCCATGGGATCAGTGCATGATACTTACGAGATCTGTGCATTATCAGCCAAGTAATCAGTGCATGATCAGCCACTTGATCACTGTATGATCAGCCACGTGATCAGTGCATATGCAGTCACGTGATCAGTGTATGATCAGCCACGTGTTCAGTGCATGATAGCCAAGTGATCAATGCATGATAGCTAAGTGATCAGTGCATGCTCAGTCACATGAGCAGTGCATGATATCCACGTGATCAGTGCATGATCAGTCACGTGATCAGTGCATGATAGCCACGTGAACAGTACATGATTATTCAGTGCCTGATCAGCCACGTGATCAGAATATGATCAGCCACGTGATCAGTGTATGATCAGCCACACGATCATTGCATTATCCGCAACATATTTAGTGCATGATCAGGCACATGAACAGTGTATTATCAGCCATGTGATCAGTGCATGATCAGCCACGTGATGAATGCATGATCACCCACGTTTTCAGTGCATGCACAGTCGCGTGATCAGTGTATGATCAGCTTCGTGATCAGTGCATGCTCAGCCACGTAATCAGTGCATGATCAGGCACGTGATCAGTGCATTATCAGTCACGTGAACATTGTATGATCAGCCACGTGATCAGTGCATAATCAGCCCCTTGATCAGTGCATGATCATCCAAATGATCAGTGCATGCAGTCTCGTGATCAGTGTATGATCAGCTTCGTGATCAGTGCATGATCAGCCACGTGATCAGTGCATGATCAGGCACGTGATCAGTGCATGATCAGTCAAGTGATCAGTGTTTGATAAGACAGGTGATCAGTGCATTATTGCCATGTGATCAGTGAATGATCAGCCCCATAATCAGTGCATGATAGCCACCTGACCAGTCCATGATCAGCAACGTGATTAGTGCATGATCAGCCACATGATCAGTGCATGATCAGTCACGTGATCACTGTATGATCAGCCACGTCATCAGTGCACGTGCAGTCACGTGATCAGTGCATGATCAGCCACGTGATCACTGCATGATAGCCATGTGATCATTGCCTACAGTTACATGATCAGTGCATGGGAGTCAGGTGATCAGTGCATGATACCCAAGTGATCACCGCATGATCAATACCATGATCAGCAATATTCAGACACTTATCACTGTATGCTCAGTCACGTGATCAGTTTCTGATCAGCCACGTGATCAGTGCATGATCAGTTTCGGGAGCAGAGTATGATCAGCCACTTGATCAGTGCATGATAGCCACGTGATCAGTGCATGATCAGCCACGTGATCAGTGTATGATCAGCCACGTGATCAGTGCATGATCAGCCACGTGATCAGTGCATTATCAGCCAAATGATCAGTGCATGATCAGCCACGTGATCAATGCATGCACAGTCATGTGATCAGTGTATGATCAGCCACGTGATCAGTGTATGATCAGCTTCGTGAACAGTGCATGAACAGGCACGTGATCAGTGCATTATCAGTAATTTGTTCAGTGTATTTCAGCCACGTGAACAGTGCATGAACAGCCACGTGATCATTGCATAATCCGCAACGTGATTAGTGCATGATCAGTCACGTGATCAGTGTATGATCAGCCACGTGATCAGTGTATGACCAGCTTCGTGATCAGTGCATGATCAGGCACGTGATCAATGCATCATCAGTAATTTGATCAGTGTATTTCAGCCACGTGATCAGTGCATGAACAGCCACGTGATCAGCGTATGATCAGCCACGTGATCATTGCATAATACGCAAAGTGATTAGTGCATGATCAGTCACGTGATCAGTGTATGATCAGCCACGTGATCAGTTCATGCTCTCCCACGTGATCAGTGCATGATCAACCACATGGTCAGTGCAGGCACAGTCACGTGATCAGTGTATGATCAGCTTCGTGATCATTGCATGATCAGCCACATGATCAGTGCATGATAAGGCCAGTGAAGAGTGCATGATCAGACACATAATCAGTGTATGATAGCCAGGTTATCATTGCATGAACAGCCACGTGATCAGTGCATGATCAGCCACGTGATCAGTGCATGCACAGTCACGTGATCAGTGTATGATCAGCTTTGTGATCAGTGCATGATCAGCCAAGTGATCAGTGCATAATCAGACTCGTGATCAGTGCATGGTCAGTCACGTGATCAGTGTATGATCAGCCACGTGATCAGTGCATGATAGCCATGTGATCAGTGCATGATAGATATGAGATCAGTGCATGATCAGCCACGTAATCAGTGCATGATCAGCCACGTGATCACTGTATGATCAGTCACGTGATCAGTGCATGTGCAGTCACGTGATCAGTGTATGATCAGCCACGTGTTCAGTGCATGATAGTCAAGTGATCAATGCATGATAGCTACGTAATCAGTGCATGCTCAGTCACATGAGCAGTGCATGATAGCCACGTAATCATTGCCTACAATTATGTGATCACTGCATGTGCAGTCACGTGATCAGTACATGATAGACCAGTGATCAATGCATGATAGCTACGTGATCAGTGCATGCTCTGTCACATGAGCAGTGCATGATTAGCCACGTGATCAGTGCATGATAGCCACGTGATCATTGCATACAATTACGTGATCAGTGCATGTGCAGTCACGTGATTAGTGCATGTGCAGTCACGTGAGCAGTGTATGATCAGCCACGTGTTCAGTGCATGCTAGACACGTGATCATTGCATGATAGCCACGTGATCAGTGCATTATCAATCACGTGATCAGTGCATGCGCAGTCCCATGATCAGTGTATGTTCAGCCACGTGATCAGTGCATGATAGCAAACTGATCAGTGCATGTTAAGCAACGTGATTAGTGCATGATCAGCCACGTGATAAGTGTACGATGAGACACGTGATCAGTGCATGATTAGCCACGTGATCAGTGCATGATAGCCACCTGAGAAGAGCATGATAAGCAACGTGATTAGTGCATTATCAGCCACGTGATCAGTGTATGATCAGCCCCATGATCAGGGCAATATCAGCAACATGACCAGTACATGGACAGTCACGTGATCAGTGTATGATCAGCTTCATGATCAGTGCATGATCAGCCACGTGAGCAGTTCATGGTCACGCACGTGATCAGTCCATGATCAGCCACGTGATCACTGTATTTTCAGCCACGTGATCACTGCATGATCCACAACGTGATTAGTGCATGATCAGCCACGTGATCAGTGTATGATCAGGCACGTGATCAATGCATGATCAGCCACGTGATCAGTGCATCATAAGCCACGTGATCAGTGCATGCACAGTCACGTGATCAGTGTATGATGAGCTTCGTGATCAGTGCATAATCAGCCACGTGATCAGTGCATGATCAGGCACGTGAAGAGTGCATGATCAGTCACGTGATCAGTGTATGATCAGCCACGTGATCAGTGCATGATAGCCACGACTGTGCATGATCAGTCAGGTGATCACTGCATGATCAGCCATGGGATCAGTGCATGATAGCCATGGGATCAGTGCATGATACTTACGAGATCTGTGCATTATCAGCCAAGTAATCAGTGCATGATCAGCCACTTGATCACTGTATGATCAGCCACGTGATCAGTGCATATGCAGTCACGTGATCAGTGTATGATCAGCCACGTGTTCAGTGCATGATAGCCAAGTGATCAATGCATGATAGCTAAGTGATCAGTGCATGCTCAGTCACATGAGCAGTGCATGATATCCACGTGATCAGTGCATGATCAGTCACGTGATCAGTGCATGATAGCCACGTGAACAGTACATGATTATTCAGTGCCTGATCAGCCACGTGATCAGAATATGATCAGCCACGTGATCAGTGTATGATCAGCCACACGATCATTGCATTATCCGCAACATATTTAGTGCATGATCAGGCACATGAACAGTGTATTATCAGCCATGTGATCAGTGCATGATCAGCCACGTGATGAATGCATGATCACCCACGTTTTCAGTGCATGCACAGTCGCGTGATCAGTGTATGATCAGCTTCGTGATCAGTGCATGCTCAGCCACGTAATCAGTGCATGATCAGGCACGTGATCAGTGCATTATCAGTCACGTGAACATTGTATGATCAGCCACGTGATCAGTGCATAATCAGCCCCTTGATCAGTGCATGATCATCCAAATGATCAGTGCATGCAGTCTCGTGATCAGTGTATGATCAGCTTCGTGATCAGTGCATGATCAGCCACGTGATCAGTGCATGATCAGGCACGTGATCAGTGCATGATCAGTCAAGTGATCAGTGTTTGATAAGACAGGTGATCAGTGCATTATTGCCATGTGATCAGTGAATGATCAGCCCCATAATCAGTGCATGATAGCCACCTGACCAGTCCATGATCAGCAACGTGATTAGTGCATGATCAGCCACATGATCAGTGCATGATCAGTCACGTGATCACTGTATGATCAGCCACGTCATCAGTGCACGTGCAGTCACGTGATCAGTGCATGATCAGCCACGTGATCACTGCATGATAGCCATGTGATCATTGCCTACAGTTACATGATCAGTGCATGGGAGTCAGGTGATCAGTGCATGATACCCAAGTGATCACCGCATGATCAATACCATGATCAGCAATATTCAGACACTTATCACTGTATGCTCAGTCACGTGATCAGTTTCTGATCAGCCACGTGATCAGTGCATGATCAGTTTCGGGAGCAGAGTATGATCAGCCACTTGATCAGTGCATGATAGCCACGTGATCAGTGCATGATCAGTCACGTCTTCAGTGCATGATCAATCACGTGATCAGTGCATGATCAGCTACGTTATCAGTGCAGGATAGCCAGGTGATCAGTGCATGATCAGTCACGTGTTGAATGTATGATCAGCCACGTGACTAGTGCATGATCAGTCACGTGATCAGTGTACGATCAACCACGGGATCAATGCATGGTAGCCACCAGATCAGTGCATGATCAGTCACGTGATCAGTGCAAGATTGCCAAGGGATCAGTGCATGATTAGTTATGTTATCAATGTATGATTAGCCACGTGATTAGTGCATCATCAGCCACGTGATCAGTGCATGATCAGCCACGTGATGAGTGAAGGATACGCAACGTGATGAGTGCATGATCAGCCACATGATCAGTGTATGATCAGCCACGTGATCAGTGCATGATAGCCACCTGATCCGTGCATGATCAGTCACGTGATCATGGCATGGGCAGTCATGTGATCAGTGCATGATAGCTACGAAATCAGTTCATAATCAGTCACGTGATCACTGCATGATCATTCACGTGATCAGTGCATGCTAGCCACGTGATCAGTGCATGCTAGCCACTTGATCAGTGCATGATCAGTCACGTGATCAGTGTATAATCAGCCTCGTGATCAATGTATGATCATCCACGTGATCAGTGCATGATAGGCACGTGATCAGTGCATGATAGCCAAGTGATCAGTGCATTATAGCCATGTGATGAGTGCATGATCAGTCACGTGATCATTGTATGATCAACAACGGGATCAATGCATGATAGCCACCAGATCAGTGCATGATCAGTCAAGTGATCAGTGCATGATCTGTCACGTGTCCAGTGTATGATATCCACGTTGTCAGTTCTTGCACAGTCATGTGATCAGTGCATGATAGCTAAGTTATCAGTGCCTGATCAGCCACGTGATCAGTGCATGATAGCCAAGTGACCAGTACATGATTAATCAGTGCATGATCATCCATGTGATCAGTGCATGCACAGTCAAATGATCAGTGGATGCAGTCACGTGATCAGTGTATGATCAACTTCGTAATCAGAGTATGATTAGCCACGTGATCAGTGCATGATCAGCCACGTGATCAGTGCATGATCAGCCATGTGATCAGTGTATGATCAGCCACGTGATCAGTGCATGATCCAGAAGGTGATTAGTGCATGATCAGCCACGTGATCAGTGAATGATCACCACGTGATCAGTGTATGATCAGCCACGTAATCAGTGCATGCACAGTCACGTGATCAGTGTATGATCAGCTTCGTGATCAGTGCATGGTCAGCCACGTGATCAGTGCATGATCAGGTACGTGAAGAGTGCATGAGCAGTCACTTGATCAGTGTATGATAGCCAGCTAATCAGTGCACGATCAGCCACGTGATCAGTGCATGATCAGCCACGTGATCAGTGCATGATATCCACGTGATCAGTGCATGATTAGTCAAGTGATCAGTGCATGATATGTCGCTTGATCAGTGTATGATAGCCACGGAATCAGTTCATGGGCAGTCATGTGCTCAGTGGATGATAGCTATGTGATCAGTGCATGATCATCTACGTCATCAGTGCAAGATTGCCACGTGATCAGTGCATGGTTAGTTAAGTGACCAATGTATGTTTAGCCACCTGATCAGTGCATGATCAGTCACGTGAACTTGGCATGTGCACTCATGTGATCAGTGCATGATAGCTACACAATCAGTTCATAATCAGTCAGGTGATCATTGCAGGATCAGCCACGTGATCAGAGAATGATAGCCACGTGATCAGTGCATGAACAGGTAAGTGATCAGTTCATGGGCAATCACATGATTAGTGCATGATAGACACGTGATCAGTGCATGATAGCCAGTGATCAGTGCATGATCAGTCACGTGATCAGTGCATGAGCAGTCAAGTGATCAGTGTACGATCAGCCAAATGATCAGTGCATGATCATGTACGTGATCAGTGTATGATCAGGCACATGATCAGTGCATGATAAGTCACGTGATCAGTGTATGATCAGCCACGTGATCAGTGTATGATCAGCCACGTGATCAGTGCATGATCAACCACGTGATAAGTGCATGCACAGTCACGTGATCAGTGTATGGTCAGCTTTCTGATCAGTGCATTATCAGGCACGTGATCAGTGCATTATCAGAAATTTGATCAGTGTATGATCAGCCATGTGATCAGTGAATGATCACCACGTGATCAGTGCATGATCAGCCACATTATCAGTGCATGCAGAGTCACATGATCAGTGTACGATCAGCTTCGTGATCAGTGCATTATCAGCCAGGTGATCAGTGCATGATCAGGCCAGTGAAGAGTGCATGATCAGTCACGTGATCAGTTTATGATAGCCAGGTTATCATTGCATGATCAGCCACGTGATCAGTGCATGATCAGCCACGTGATGAGTGCATGCACAGTCACATGATCAGTGCATGATCAGGCACGTGATCAGTGCATGATCAGTCAGGTGATCAGTGTATGATCATCCACGTGATCAGTGCACGATAGCCAGTTGACCAGTGCATGATCAGTCACGTGACCAGGGCATTATCAGCCACGGGATCAGTGCATGATAGCCATGTGATCAGTGCATGATAGCTACGAGATCAGTGCTAGATCAACCACGTAACCAGTGCATGATCAGCCACGTGATCACTGTATGATCAGCCATGTGATCAGTGCATGTGCGGTTACCTGACCAGTGTATGATCAGCCAGGTGTTCAGTGCATGATAGCCAAGTGATCAATGCATGATAGCTACGTGATCAGTGCATGCTCAGTAACATGAGCAGTGGCATGATAGCCAGGTGATCATTGCCTACAATTACGTGATCAGTGCATGTGCAGTCACGTGATCAGTGCATGATAGACACGTGAACAGTGCATGATAGCCACGTGATCAGTGCATGAACTCTAACGTGATCAGTGCATGTGCAGACACGTGATTAGTGTATGATCAGCCACAAGATCAGTGCATGATAGCCACGTGATCAGTGCATGATAGCCAAGTGATCAGTGCATGATAGCCACGTGATCAGTGCAAGATCAGTCACGTGATCAGTGCATGATCAGCCACGTGATGAGTGCATGATAGCCATGTGATCAGTGCATGATAGCTACGAGATCAGGGCATTATCAGCCACGTAACCAGTGCATGATCAGCCACGTGATCACTGTATGATGAGCCACGTAATCAGTGTATGTGCAGTCACGTGATCAGTGTATGATCAGCCACGTGTTCAGTGCATGATAGCCAAGTGATCAATGCATGATAGCTACGTGATCAGTGCATGCTCAGTAACATGAGCAGTGCATGATAGCCACGTGAGCATTGCCTACAATTACGTGATCAGTGCATGTGCAGTCACGTGATCAGTGCATGATAGACACGTGAACAGTGCATGACCAGTCACTTGATCAGTGCATGTGCAGTCACGTGATTAGTGTATGATCATCCACGTGATCAGTGCATGATAGCAACCTGATCAGTGCATGATAAGAAACGTGATTTGTGCATGATAAGCCACGTGATCAGTGTACGATCAGACACGTGAATAGTGCATGATCAGCCACGTGACCAGTGCAATATCATCCACGAGATGAGTGCATGCACAGTCACGTGATCAGTGTATGATCAGCTTCATGATCAGTGTATGATCAGCCACGTCATCAGTTCATGGTCAGGCATGTGATCAGTGCATGATTAGTCATGTGATCAGTGTATGATCATCCATGTGATCAGTGCATGATCAGCCACGTGATCACTGTATTATCAGCCACGTGATCAGTGCATGATCCACAACCTGATTAGTGCATGAACGGGCACGTGATCAGTGCCTGATAGCCACGTGATCAGTGCATGATCATTCAAGTGATCACTGCATGATATGTCACTTGATCAGTGTATGATATCCACATGATCAGTTCATGCGCAGTCATGTGATCAGTGCATGATAGCTACGTGATCAGTGCATGATCAGCCACGTGATCAGTGCAAGATTGTCAAGTGATCAGTGCATGATCAGTCACGTGATCAGTGCATTATCTGTCACATGTCCAGTGTATGATATCCACGTGATCAGTTCTTGCGCAGTCATGTGATCAGTGCATGATAGGTAAGTTATCAGTGCCTTATCAGCCACGTGATCAGTGCAATATCGCCCCGTGATCAGTGCATGATTATTTAGGTGATCAATGTATGATTAGCCACATGATCAGTGCATGATAGCCACGTGATCAGTGCATGATCAGCCACGTGATCAGTTCATGATAGGCACGTGATCAGTGCATGATCAGTCACATGATCATGGCAGGCCCAGTCATGTGATCAGTGCGTTATAGCTATACGATCAGTGCATAATCAGTCATGTGATCAGTGCATGATCAGCCACGTGATCAGGGCATGATAGCCACGTAATCAGTGCATGAACAGGTAAGTGATCAGTTCATGCGCAGTCACGAGATTAGTGCATGATAGACACATGATCAGTGCATGATAGCCAGGTGAACAGTGAATGATCAGTCACGTGATCAGTGCATGCGCAGTCATGGGATCAGTGTATGATCAGCCAAATGATCAGTGCATGATCAGGCACCTGATCAGTGCATGATAAGTCATGTGATCAGTGTATGATCAGCCACGTAATCAGTGCATGATCAGCCACGTGATCAGTGTATGATCAGCCACGTGATAAATGCATGATCAGCCACGTGATCAGTGCATTATCAGCCAAATGATCAGTGTATGATCAGCCACGTGATCACTGCATGATCAGCCACGTGATCAGTGCATGCACAGTCATGTGATCAATGTATGATCAGCCACGTGATCAGTGTATGATCAGGCACGTGATGAGTGCATGCACAGTCATGTGATCAATGTATGATCAGCCACGTGATCAGTGTATGATCAGGCACGTGATGAGTGCATGCACAGTCATGTGATCAATGTATGATCAGCCACGTGATCAGTGTATGATCAGCTTCGTGATCAGTGCATGATCAGGCACGTGATCAGTGCATTATCAGTAATTTGATCAGTGTATTTCAGCCACGTAATCAGTGCATGAACAGCTACGTGATCATTGCATAATCCGCAACCTGATTAGTGCATGATCAGTCACGTGATCAGTGTATGATCAGCCACGTGATCAGTGCATGATCTCCACGTGATCAGCTGCATGATAAACCACTTGATCAGTGCAGGCACAGTCACGCGATCAGTGTATGATCAGCTTCGTGATCATTGCATGATCAGCCACATGATCAGTGCATGATAGCCATGTAATCAGTGCATGAACAGGTAAGTGATCAGTTCATGCGCAGTCACGTGATTAGTGCATTATAGACACATGATCAGTGCATTATAGCCAGGTGATCAGTGAATGATCAGTCAAGTGTTCAGTGCATGCGCAGTCACGGGATCAGTGTATGATCAGCCAAATGATCAGTGCATGATCAGGTACGTGATTAGTGCATGATCAGGCACCTGATCAGTGCATGATAAGTCATGTGATCAGTGTATGATAAGCCACGTAATCAGTGCATGATCAGCCACGTGATCAGTGTATGATCAGCCACGTGATCAGTGCATGATCAGCCACGTGATCAGTGCATTATCAGCCAAATGATCAGTGCATGATCAGCCACGTGATCAGTGCATGCACAGTCATGTGATCAGTGTATGATCAGCCACGTGATCAGTGTATGATCAGCTTCGTGAACAGTGCATGAACAGGCACGTTGATCAGTGCATTATCAGTAATTTGTTCAGTGTATTTCAGCCACGTGAACAGTGCCATGAACAGCCACGTGATCATTGCATAATCCGCAACGTGATTAGTGCATGATCAGTCACGTGATCAGTGTATGATCAGCCACGTGATCAGTGTTATGACCAGCTTCGTGATCAGTGCATGATCAGGCACGTGATCAATGCATCATCAGTAATTTGATCAGTGTATTTCAGCCACGTGATCAGTGCATGAACAGCCACGTGATCAGCGTATGATCAGCCACGTGATCATTGCATAATACGCAAAGTGATTAGTGCATGATCAGTCACGTGATCAGTGTATGATCAGCCACGTGATCAGTTCATGCTCTCCCACGTGATCAGTGCATGATCAACCACATGGTCAGTGCAGGCACAGTCACGTGATCAGTGTATGATCAGCTTCGTGATCATTGCATGATCAGCCACATGATCAGTGCATGATAAGGCCAGTGAAGAGTGCATGATCAGACACATAATCATGTGTCATGATAGCCAGGTTATCATATGCATGCCAGCCACGTCCCTTTGTGATGTGCATGA
>NW_020192145.1:0-32330 GCF_002263795.3 Bos taurus | reverse complement strand
AAATAGGTTCATTTCAGTACTGTTTTTCCTAGATTCTGTATCTATGTGTGGTGCGTGCATGCTGAGTCACTTTGGTCGTGACATTGGTCATATAGACCCCATAGACTGTAGCCTGCCATAATGCATACCATACATGCATTAATATACAATATTTGTTTTTCTCTTTCTGACTTACTCACCTGCTCTCTTTACTCCTTCTCTACATCTGTCCTTGGAGGCTCACCTTCTCCAAGGAGCTTGAGTGTTTCAACCCTCAGGGACAGGGATTTTTGTCTCAGCTGCATTCCTGAAGCCATTATCATGCAGACCCCCAAACTCAGCACTGAACATATGCTCTTCAGGACTAGTTCTGTGATGAGATGTCAGCCCCTGGAGAATCAAGCTGGAATTCCACATCCTACTGAATCTATGCTCCTGCTAGTAGATCCATGCATGTTAGCTGTGACTTTTCTGGGAAAGAATAGGCAAAACTCTGGTTAAACACAGCCAGTCATTGGAATCCAAGAGGAAAGGGGGAAGGAGTGGGAATTTGTCTTCTTGTGTTGGAAGTTTTTCTGTTGTTTCAAGATCCACGTACAGTCAGCATATTCATGTTGCTCTAGGATTAGCACAAGGTAAGAGAACAAACAGAAGCCTTCCTTTGTGCTATTTTAGGAACAAGGAAAATAAAATAATACCTTCCAAATGGAGGAACAGCCTAGCTTTCTGTGACACAAGAATGGGCTCGTAACACCTCGGCTGTAACAGTTTCATATGGAATCCTATTACAGTGCAGAGTATATTTATCAGTGTATTTGAGGAACCCTTTCTCCTAAGTCCCCCCAGGGGGAGATCCACAGGCCCAGGCAGGCTTCTTTCAAATTCTCCTATTCCACCCTGGCAGGTCCCAGGGATTCCCCCGCCCCACCACCTCTCCTCCTGGTAATTGTCACCACCTCCCCAAGCTGTCAAGTTTCTCACCCCTTCCTGAGGGGCTCTGGAGCCAGGTCTCTTTATGCCCACCTGTTGGACTGCACCTCACAGGCCTACAAAGCCTGCATTTGCCCAGCTTCAAGACTGAAGAAAGCCTGGATTGGGCAACAGAGGGCTTCTCTGGTGGCTCAGAGGTGAAGAATCCACTAGCAATGCAGGAGACACAGGAGATGGGGGTTCGATCCCTGCACCAGGAAGATCCCCTGGAGAAGGGAATGGCAAACCCTCTCCAGTGTTATTGACCAGAGAATCCCATGAACAGAGGAATCTGCCAGGCTACAGCCCATAAAGTTGCAAAGAGTCAGGCCTGACTGAAGTGCCTTAGCATGCACACGTGCATCAGGCAACAGAGACATCAGTGGTTTGACAGATGGGGAGCTTCTGTGTCTGAAGCAAAGTCCTGGAGCGACCTCCCACCCTGTGCAGCAGACACCTTCAGGACGTGGCAGCAGTCTTTGCTCCTTGTGGAGGGGTAGATTGCCAGTTACAGGGGAGTTGATATCAGATGGGCTCATTGATTACCAGGGAAACCAACAGAAGGGCACACACCTCACCGCCCCTTTGATAAGAACAATCACTAGCTGGCGCCCAAGGCAAGTATGTAGGAAGGCCAGAGTAAGTGTAAATGAAGCAGGCACTGGTCGAGCAAGGGACGGACAGAGAGCAAGGGAACAGCCATCTTGAGTGGGCTAGTCAGCCACCACCCTTCCTGGTTGTCCCTGAAAAAAAGCTTGTAGACCCTCTTCATTTTAAGACTTTAATGCCCATCATGACAAGAGGAAAGACAAAATATGGGGAATTACATGCATGTGTGTGTGTGTCCAGTGGCTAAGTTGTGTCTGACTCTTTGCAACCCCGTGGATTGTAGCCTGCCAGGCTCCTCTGTCCATGGAACTTTCCAGACAAGAATACTGGAGTGGGTTGTCATTTCCTCCTCCAGGGGATCTTCCTGACCCAGGGATCAAACCTGTATCTCCTGCATTGGTAGGTGGATTTTTTACCACTTGAGCCACCTGGGAAGCCGGAGGAAATATACAAAGAGTACAAATTTAACAGTCTTGAGTTTGGTTCAGAGCATCTGATGATCTGGTTGAAATAACTGGAAATTTCTTTTATGTCAATATTGGGTGTTGTAAGCAGATAGGGGAGGGGGTCCCTGGAGAAAGAGAATCAAGCATGACCTCATTTTGGTCAAAAACATTTTGTGATCTAAGCCTGGCCACAATGCTTGTCCTTAAACAGGTCTCAGTCATTAATGATCTTAAGGGAAGAAAGGACTGCAGGCACGAAGGGAAAGCAGTCAAGAAACAATGGGTCTAGGACTCCCCTGGTGGTCCAGTAGCTAAGACTCTGAGCTCCCAATGCAAAGGGGCTGGGGTTCCATCCCTTGTCAGGGAACTAGATCCTGCATGCCACAACTAAGGGTTTGCATGCCCAACTAAAGATCCTGCATGCTGTATGATGTGGTCATTGAAAAAAATTGGTCCACATTAAAAAATAGAGGTGAGCAAGAAATAATCAACACAGCAACGGCCTGTTTTTGTTCTTTATTTCTCTTTAGCTCTGGGGTAAAACTATCAGTTGTGGGGGAAAGGCTAAGCAGAAAATTCTAGCCAGGGTTTTGAAATTTAAGTCCAAGATTATATAGATGGCACCATTCAGCCTCCCAAATATGTGACATAAAGTTGGGTTGTGCTGCCAAATGTGCACAGGACATTGAATTCCTATGGTCCTTTGTTAGTAGGGAGTATGAATTTACATTTCAAAGCATCCATGTCTGAACAAATTGGCTTCTAATGTAGTTTGCTGTAAAAAGCCAAACTATTTAGTACAAAGGGTTATACTCATGCACATACATATAGACTACATATATATATTTTTAAAGAATTTTTTGATGTGGACCATTTTTAAAGTTGTTTATTAAATTTGTTACAATATTGCTTCTGTTTTTCATTTTGGTTTTTGAGCAGTGAGACATGTGGGATCTTGGTCCCCCCATCAGGGATTGAACCTGCAGCCCCTGCATTGAAAGGCACAGTCTTAATCACGGCACCACCAGGGAAGTCCCTTTTGTTTAACTCTTAAGTAAAAACAAGAAGCCATTTGGCCCCAGTCTAACTATTCAGGGAAAGAAGTAAGTAGAATTACTCCTGTTGGAAATGCCACGTTAATTTATTATGCATAGCATGATCAAACAAGAGGCCATAAGACAGAACAAGCAGACTATGCTCTTTCAGAGGTAAAAGAGAAATGCAAAGATGCTAAGTCGTGGTCCTTCCTGAGAATTAATTTTGCCCCCAGGACTCTTAGTAATTAAGTCTTTTCATCTTGGAGGTATCAGAGGCAGAGGAGGGCGCACAGCACCAAATCCATGGCACAGAGTTCAACACACAGTATTCTACCTGGGGGCGTGGAATCAAAAACCCAGCACTGAGAAGGAGTCATGCACAGACACAAGACTTATGGAGGCAGTGAAGGGAAAGAAAATATATGGATTACATGTCATACCACTCTGGATGCAATCATTTTTCACACAGTAGAAACTGAGAGAGAAGATAAAGGAGAAAGACAAAGAAAAGTGGGGAGGGGCTTTCCCTGGTGGTCCAGTGGTTAAAAATCTGCCTTCCAATGCAAGGAACGAGGGTTTGATCCCTGGTGGGGGAACTAAGACCCCACAAGCCACAGGGCACTTAAGTTTTCAAGTCACAACTATTGAGCCTGGGAGCCAAATCTAGAGAGAAACCCATGCCCCACAGTGAAAGATCCCACATGCTGCAATTGAGACCCACCAAGGTGATGGCAAGCTGGAATCAAGATTGCCGGGAGAAATATCAATAACCTCAGATATGCAGATGACACCACCCTTATGGCAGAAAGTGAAGAGGAACTAATAAGCCTCTTGATGAAAGTGAAAGAGGAGAGTGAAAAAGTTGGCTTAAAGCTCAACATTCAGAAAACGAAGATCATGGCATCTGGTCCCATCACTTCATGGGAAATAGATGGGGAAACAGTGGAAACCGTGTCAGACTTTATTTTGGGGGGCTCCAAAATCACTGCAGATGGTGACTGCAGCCATGAAATTAAAAGATGCTTACTCCTTGGAAGAAAAGTTATGAACAACCTAGATAGCATATTGAAAAGCAGACATTACTTTGCCAACAAAGGTCCGTTAAGTCAAGGCTATGGTCCAGTGGTCATGTATGGATGTGAAAGTTGGCCTGTGAAGAAAGCTGAGCGCCGAAGAATTGATGCTTTTGAACTGTGGTGTTGGAGAAGACTCCTGAGAGTCCCTTGTACTGCAAGGAGATCCAACCAGTCCATTCTAAAGGAGAACAGTCCTGGGTGTTCTTTGGAAGGAATGATGCTAAAGCTGAAACTCCAGTACTTTGGCCACCTCATGTGAAGAGGTAACTCATTGGAAAAGATTCTGATGCTGGGAGGGATTAGGGGCAGGAGGAAAAGGGGACAACAGAATGAGATGGCTGGATGGCATCACCAACTCGATGGATGTGAGTGTGAGTGAACTCCGGGAGTTGGTGATGGACAGGGAGGCCTGGCGTGCTGCGACTCATGGGGCCACAAAGAGTCAGACACAATTGAGTGACTGAACTGAACTGAACTGAACTGAAAGGCGATGGCACCCCACTCCAGTACTCTTGCCTGGAAAATCCAATGGATGCAGGAACCTGGTGGGCTGCAGTCCATGGGGTCGCGAAGAGTTGGACACGTCTGAGCAATTTCACTTTCACTTTTTACTTTCATGCATTGGAGAAGGAAATGGCAGTCCACTCCAGTGTTCTTGCCTGGAGAATCTCAGGGACGAGGAAACCTGGTGGGCTGCGGTCTATGGGGTCGCACAGAGTCGGACATGACTGAAGCGACTTAGCAGCAGCAGGAGCAGCAGCATAGCCAAAAAATAATTTAAAATATTTTAAAAAAGAAAAGTGGGGCAAGTAAAGGTAAAATCAAGAAAGAGAAGGATGGAGCCTCCTCCTGGTCACCTGGCTGACCCCTTGTCAGTAACTCAGCAGCCACTCAGCATCAGCACTCTCTCAGTATCCCTGCTGTCTCCATGGTGATTTAATGTGATTCTGACGGATCTGACTAGTTCATGAATGCTTCCTGCAGCTGGGCACTGTTGTTGCCAACTCCATTTTCCAGATGAGAAAACAGTGCTTTCGAGATTGTTAACAAGTTGTCCCAAATCACCGAGTTGCTAAAATTGTGGGATCAGGCCATTGAACCTAGGCTGTTTCAGGCCCAAGCGTGTGCCCTTGGTGAGCAAAGTAAAAAATAAGATGGCGTTTAATGGAGGAGAACGTGAACATGTTTGAGTACTTAATATATACCTGGCATGTGATCCTCACAACAGTCCTGCAAGGGAGCTATCATTCCCATTTCATAGATGAAGAAATTGAGGCTCAGTGCTCACTTTGGCAGCACATATACTTAAATTAGAATCATACAAAGAAGATTAGCATGGTCCCTGCTCAAGGATGACATGCAAATTGGTGAAGCATTTCACGTTTTTATGGCAGAAACCATCACAACATTGTAAAGCGATTTTCCTCCAATTAAAAAATAGTTTAAAAAGTATGAATAAAACAGGGAAATTTCTTTAAAAATTGAGGCTCAGAGAGGTTAAGTAACTTATCTAAAGTTGCACTGAAAAGCCCCGGTCTGGGGCACTTCACCTCCTCTGTGTCTATGCTGAGAGTTTTATACTTTCTCTCTGAAATAAATCCTGTTTGCATGCTACCATGAAAAAGAAAAAGGCCAGGTCTCTCAGACTGCAAAGCCCATATTCCATTTGTTAAAAATATATATTGTTGTTTTGCTCCTGAGTTTTATTTATTTATTTATTTGGCTTCTTCAGGTCTTCACTGTGGCATGTGGAATCTAGTTTCCTGACCAGGGATCAAACCCAGGCCCCCTACATTGGGACTAGTGTCTTAGCCACTGGACCACCAGGGAAGTCCCCCATACTCTTTCTTATTCTTTCTTCCAGATAGAATTCTCAGGAATTTCACGGATTGAACTAAGTAATTAAAAATCTCTCCTTTAGATATTTTTAGTTCTGCATGTCTAAACCAAACACCTAGTGTATTTGTCAGAATTTGAAAGAAGTCTATTAAAGACTGCTTGCAAGAAAACCACTGTATAAAATATGTTTTATAAGTTCTTCTGTTTTAATTAATTAGGTTTTCTAAAGTTTGAATTAAAAAAAAGGAGACAGAAACCAGTTTTTAATGATTTAGAATTAGGATTCATGAATACACCGGATTCTTCCTTGGTACAGGGGAAAGCAGAGAATAAATGTGGTGGGAAACTATGAGGGTCCAGAGATTCAGACTTTAGCCTGGAAGAGACATTAAAGAGGTACTTCAGGGGCTTCCTGGTGGTCCAGTGGCTAAGACTCTTCTCCCAATGCAGTGGGTGTGGGTTTGATCCCTGGTCAGGGAACTAGATCGGACATGCCACAAGGAAGATTGATCTTATGTGCTGCAACTAAGACCCGGTGCAGTAAAATAACTACTTAATAAATAAAATAAATATTTAAAAGAAACCTCAATTATTAAAAAAAAAAAAAAGATGCAATTCTAATTTATTTTAGAAATAGCTTGAGTGTCTGCTAGACAACAGTAGAGCTAAGGCCAGAACCTGGGGTTTCCCAATTCTTAAACCATTGTTTTTTCTTAAACATGAACCATAAATTGCTTTAGAGAATACTCCTTTCTCCTCCTCTCTTAATCCAGATAGGGGGAAAAAAAGTGAGAAAACTTAAAGACTATTAAAAAACAATCAGGACATTAAGAATCAAGTAATCCTGGAAAGAGGTCAAACGGTAACCACAGAGGCTGGAGTTAAGGGGAGGAGCAACAGGCAAGATAAGGTCTTATCTAAAGCAATTAGAGTAAGCAGGCAAGCTTTTGTTACTTGTATTTAGCTGAACACTGTGAACAGAAAGCTTTTTGAAATCCTTGGCTAAATCAAAACCTGGAAAGTGAGGACCTCTAACCTTCATGAAAAAAAAAAGCTGAGTGTGAGACAAAAAGGTATTTGTTTTTATACTTAACTTGGGAGGGAAAAGGAAAGAAAAAACAAGATGTCAGTTCAGCTGGGTCGCAATTCCAGCCCTGGGAAGCCCAAAGCCCACCCCTCTTGGTTTTCTTTTTAAGGATAGCATTTTTTCCCTCCCTTGGTCAAGTTCAATGTGTAGGATCTTAGTTCCCTTACCAAGGATCAAACCTTCACCCCCTGGAAGCGTGAAGTCTTAACCACTGGACTGCCAGGGAAGTCCCGCCCGCCCCACCTTGGTTTTTGTGAATAGTCCTAAAGGGCTTTCTTGGTTTCTAGACTACTGAGATCTTGCTTCCATGTGTAAATTGAGTCCAATTTCCTAAAGAGATGGAAGGCAGGCTTTACATCCCAGTAATAGGGAACAAATTTGATTGGGAATGGCTGGGTTACCATCTAACACTGACATGTCATTTTCCCCTGCCCGGGCTCAGCTTCCATCCATCCGGCTGGCTTTTCTTTCGTGGTCTTATTTCTTTCCTTTCTGCCCTCTGCCCCTACTCCCCTCTCCTTGCAGGAGCAGAAACAAGAAACTCTTCCTCTAATCTCCAGCCTGGCAGGTTTTCCTTCCCCTGGAGTCCAGGTGCCTGTAGCATTTGACCCTCAGTGGCTTTCCCTCAAGGAGACAGCTCCCTCCTTCCTCTTCCCAAAAAGGAATCATGGGGCCAGCTGTTAAGATTTCAAACAATCATTTTTTTCACGTCTTTACTCAACTTGGGAAAATTTCTGAAGTTTAAGGTGGCACCTGGATGTCCTGTAGTGCTTGTATTTTTTCAAGGCTTTGTTCTGTCTGGAATTTTATTACAATAACTAATGATGGGACTTCCATAATGGTCCAGTGGTTAAGACTCTGAGCTTCCAATGCAGGGGGTCACAGGTTCAATCCCTGGTCAGGGAATTAAGATCCCACATGCCACATGGTGTGGCCAAAAAGCAAAGCAAACAAACAACCACCACAACAAAAAACTAATGGGAATGAACATACCTTGATATTTACATAATTTTAATAAATCATCTTCGAAATGATAAAGCATTGGTATCAAATAGAGATTCACTCAGTCATATCCAACTCTTTGGGACCCCACAGACTGTAGCCCACGAGGCTCCTCTGTCCATAGGGTTTTCCCAGGCAAGAATATTGGAATGGGTTGTCATTTCCTCTCCCAGGGGAATCTTCCTGACTCAGGGATCAAACCTGTGTCTCCAGTATTGGCAGGTGGATTCTTTACCACTGAGCCACATGGTAAGTCTAGCTTCTATCAATGATTCACACCAAAAGTTGGTTCAGTGAAGCAGCTATGATGAGGCAGTGCTAGAATTCAAAGGGGAATCAGGTACCCTTGAAACTCAAACCTCATAATAGTAGAAAACATCACCCACTCACAGCAATATACACAGATTTGAAACTGTTTCTTTGAGAACGTTTCTTTTTTGGGGGATAATTCTCTTATTTGAAGGCTCTAAGTAACGACAGGCAAACAGACAAGATGCCTCAGTGACCTGATAGCCATGCCCTGGAGAGAGAGCCGAGAGAGGGGTCCCCAACCTCCGGGATCTAATACCTGATGATCTGAGGTGGAGCTGATGTAGTAATAGAAATAAAGTACACAATAAATGTAATGCACTTGAATCATTCTGAAACCATCCCCCCTTCTCCAAGTGATGGGAAAAATTCTCTTTCATAAAACTTCTCCCTGGTGTCAAAAAGTTTGGGGATATTCAAAGGAATGTTCTTTGTCCTTCACACCCGTGCTGTTTGTCTTCTAACCGCCCCATCTCACAAAGCTTTAACCTCCCCTAGCGTCACACGCCTCTTCCCACTTTGAGGGGCAGAATGCATGCCAGTGCTCAGGCCTCAGGTCCTCCCTGGGCGCTGGTGATCTGTCCTTCTCATCCTGGCTTTGTAAGGCGCTCCCTTAAGTTTTCCCTGCTCCCCTGTGAGAGGGTAACAGGCAGGAAGGCCAGGGGTCTCCAAATAGAGGAAATAGCCTGCAAGTGTCAGACATTTTTATCTCTCTTAAGCGGCAGGAGGAAACAAACTAGCAATATTTTTTCCTTCTCTATACAAATTTAAAGGGAGGTTTCTCTTAAAATACTGTGTTGCCATAATGACACCTGGTTTTGCCTGAAGTTAGCTATTCTTGAGCCTAGAGATAACCAATGCCTTTTTCTTATGGAAATGTTTGTCTTAAGCTATGCTAATGTACTATGCCTTTACCCCAAACTCCGTCTCCAAGTCGGTTCCACCTCTTGGCCCAGAACCTACTTGACAAACCAGTATGGATATTGTTCCTCTAATCTATGTAAATGAAACTATTTGTATGGTGGTCTGCCCTGCTTCAAGATTCAAGTTAATCGTTTTATGGCCCAGGATAAACCATTTGGTGCCAAGATTATCCCAAAATGCATCTTATGGGTGAGGGGCCTGGTGCCATTCTGAATTTTAAGACATTCTTTTCTTTCATTAACAGACTGCTAGTGACTATATAACATCCAGCTAAAGACTAGCAGGGGGGTACTCTTTCTGCCCCCTTCTGATGCCTATGTCAGAAGCTTTCTCTATCTCCTTTATACTTTAATAAAACTTTATTACACAAAAGCTCTGAGCGATCAAGCCTCGTCTCTGGCCCCGGATTGAATTCTTCTCCTCTGGGGGCCAAGAATCCCGGTATATTCGCGTGATTCAACAACAACCTTTCACCTGTTTCTCTAGTTCCTCCTCAATCTTCCTAGATAAAACTGTCTAAATGATGCAAGAACTTTCTATCTCATGAATCTGTGATTTTCTCCACTTTAATCACACCTGGGCTGTGTCTACCACACTCTCTCCACAGCTGCACTTGTCATTTCTGTTTCGTTTTCAGCTTTCTATTTTACACTGGAGCACAGCTGATTAACAATGTTGTGATGGCTTCAGGTGGACATCAAAGGGACTCAGACATACATATTCATGTGTCCATTCTCCCCCAAACCCCTCTCCCATCCAGGCTGCCACATAACATTAAGCAGAGTTCCCTGTGCTGTACAGTAGGTCCTTCATTATCCATTTTATTGTCAGATTTTATTTACTCCTTACTTTCTTTATGTCCCCTAAATGAATTTCCTCAAAACCCAGTTCCTCTCCTCTCAGGCCCCATAGCTATTATTTCATTTTCACAATCACCTTGCCTCATGTAGGGGTGTGGTGGGCGGGGGCGGGGAGGCAAACTGGCACAGTGGAGGGAGGGGGCCTTAGCCACCTCCAGCCTGCGGCCTGAACAGTCACAAGGCTCCCCAGTGGCAGAGTGGTACAGACTCTGCCTGCCAAGGCAGGAGATGCAGTAGACTTGGGTTCAATCCCCTGGGTCTGAAAGATCTCCTGGAGGAGGAAATGGCAACCCACTCCAGTATTCTTGCCTGGAGAATTCCATGGACAGAGAAGCCTAGAGGGCTACAGTCCACAGGGTCGCAAAGAGTCAGACATGACTGAACAAATAACACACACAAGCAGATCCATATAATCGCACACTTCACCTACTCGTAGCTTAATGGTGTTCCATCCTTGTTTACTTTGCCCTGGTTTCCCTTTCAGCTTGAATGAGCACAACTTTTGAAGTCTTTAATTTATGACGGTTTTAATTTAAGCAAGCCCTGCTAGAGGGTGACACGCCCGCCCGGAAGCTGGGGGGTCCCAGCGGTTGCTGGCCTGGGGTTGACAGTGTTCGGGGGCGTGGCAGCATCGGTAGGCTGGAGTCCCATCGCGGATTCTGCTGCTCAAGTACAGCGCGCGACCCCCAAGGAGAGGTGCGGCCCGTTGGCCCCACCAGCAGGTCAGAGCGAAAGGGAGGCGAAGCTCAAGGCTCTTAGGGCGCCCAGCCGCAGCCGCCTCTGTCTCCTGCCATATCAGCCTGAAGGAACCCAACCTCGTCTAATCTTCGAAGCTATGCAGGGTCAGGCATGGGAGACCACCTGGGAATACCGGGTGCTGTAGGCTTTTTGCCTACCAGAAGAGGTCCTTTAGCCCCCGCCCCGCGTCCCAATTCTCGGACCCCCCGCAGCCCCAGCCCCTCCCGGGGCCGGGGGATTGAGTGGCCTGGGCCCCGACTCCCGCCTTACTTAACTTCCTGTGGGTCAAAAAAAATGTTCTGCTTCCAGTCACATGTTCGCTAATCTCAATGTCAACGTACATGTTCTGCATCATTTTGTGCTTTACTGTATTTGCCTCTAATGGACTTATTGAAATTTTAGTTTCAAAGTCGCAATGAATCTGATTTCTCTTCATATTCTTTGCGAATGCAATACATCAGCCTAGTGATTTTAAGGACAGCAGCGTTGAAAAGGTAAAAACTATTTAGTATGTACCAGACTTTTGTTTCTCTGTGAAGTATAAGGTCCTGTTTATTTAACAGGAATGACAACTGTAAGGATTATGTCATCGGTCGATAATTAGATGTTTTAATCGCGACAGTATAAAACCTTCTACACCATATTAACTGTGCTGCATGGTTCTACGTTGAAATATGGTGTCATGTATACCAAGTTGGACAATGTAACATTTGTTTGCCTTTCTCCACTTGTTTGCCTCTAGTTATCATCTTGCTGAGTTGCTTGTTTCCTTATAACTAGACATAGGTAATTATTTATATAATTATAAAATTGTTCTTCCTCTTTAGGGCTTAATGTTTTTCTGGTCCATGCTAGCCAGCGAGCTTATGGGATAATTAGCCCAAGGCAGGGATTCAGACCCTAGTGTCCCGGCAGTTGAAAGTGCCCTATCTTAACCCTTTGTTTGACCACATGGTATCTTTCCGCTTGTGTTTTCTTTATAAGAAATGACTGAATCAGACGCCACAGATGGTTAGATTTGCCAGGATAGCCACCATTTAATGATTGGTGGGTAGAGCTGTGCGTGGAGACTCTGTTCACACTGGCCGGCCACGTGCTTCTCTACGGGATCTGTCATCCCTCTCCCAGGTGAGTCTCAGTGTGAAGCTGCTGCTATCCTCCCGGATTCAAGCCAGCACTGCCGGACGGACTAGTGAGGCGGGGAGCAACCTCTGCCCAGCCGCATGACAGCTTTTAGGCCACACTCCCAGCAAGCATGCCCTTGCATACTGGTCTGATTCTAGAGCACCTGGACTTAATGCTTACCATCGGTGCTATCGCCAGCCCGCTTTCCTCCAGGAGCTCCTCGTGTCCATCGACACCTACAGCATGAACTGATGGGGGCGCTCAGGAGCGCGACGTCACTGCTCTCAGCATCATCGGTCACGAGTGATGAGCCACTGTTGTTTTGGTAGTCCAGGCCCCATGGGCTGGCAGCGTGCGCGTGTCCTTGCTCCAGGGCCCGTTGACCGACACCCTGGGCCTGTCCGGCGACAGGACTGCGGTGCGCTCCGGACAGTCAGGCAGCCTCAGGCGCTGGGAGTCATTGCTACAGGGCACAGCCAGAGCCAGCGCCGTCCCCGTAGAGATAGAGACCATGAGAGTCGGCTGCTCGCCTGCCCTGTGGTGTTTCCACTCCTGTGAAGTGGAACGGCGCGCTCATGACTTGGCCATGTAGGGCACCAGTGGGCGGCTCCATCCTGGGGGATGGGCGGCGTGCGCACAGAGCCTATGGGGGACCGGGGAGGGGCTGGCTGGTTGTTTGAGGCAGGTGTTGTCTCCACTCGAGTCCATATACCACGGTGTTCTGCCGCTCTGTTGTTGCTGTATTCTGATTATTTATATAATGCTTGTATTTTAACATTGAATTATGGAGATCGATCCCTTTCGTTCATGGGATAATTTCTAGCTTTTGTAGCCCTTCTGTGTCTGAAGGGTTCTTGTTTAGAAGCTCAGGGAGGGGGCCCAGTTATTCCAGCTGGCTGTTAACGGAGTTCCCAGCTGTAATTTTGCACTGCCTTAGTTTGGTCACCAAGGCTCCGTGGGATGCGGCGACAGTATTCTTGTTAACAGAATCCCACTGAAAAGGCACATTTGTTGGTTAAACATCACATCTCATGTGTTATTGAAAACATGCAATGCATGTCTCTCAAAAACTCCCCTGGCTTACTCACACACACCGATGTCCAGTGAGACTTGTCCTGGACCCTGAGTGGGTTAATCTGTTCCCCAACGTTGGTCCGACACGTCTTTCCTGTCCTCACATCCAGGACCATAAGTGGAAACCTGGAGTCTAGGAGAGAGATCTCTTTTTTTTTAAAATTAGTGATTATTTATTAGTTGTAAAGATAATTGGCTTTACAGCAATTTTGTCTTCTGGTCAACCTCAACATGAATCAACCATACTACGCATATATTCTCTCGCTTTGGAACCTCCCCACCCCCCCCCCCTAGGAAATGATATCAAGATCATGCTCTTAGTGAAGAACAAGGAGAGGTGGCCTTTTTATGTGAATTCCACTGTGCAGCGAATTGACACTGAACTCGTGTAAATAACTTCAGTGGGTAAGCCCCGTCGAGTCTGTAGTAGTTAATAGATGATTATACAATCCAGGCACATGTGCTTCCGCGGTGGAAGGTGGTTAGGTGGAACCATTTTATCGTGTGTTCCGTGTTGTTTGTCATCAGTGGTTCCATGTAAACCTGCATCATCACTACAAATGATCTGGTGTGGCACAAGCTTGGTGATGAGCTTTTTCTCTTCAATACAGCAAAGGTCTGGTTCGCCAGTTTGCTGAGAGGATATTGTACTCTAGGTTTCGTGGTGCATTTCTGGTAGCACTAGCATCTCAGTATGAGACATCATGTCCTTTCATCCAGGTGCAGTTCATGCCAATGCAAGGGCCACGGAGCCAGCTATCGCATCGTGTCTGTCTGCCCTGGCAGGGCCACGATCCGTTGTGATTCCAGGATGAAGAGCAGTGGAGCCGAGCTTTGCAAAGGTCTTCTCCGTGACCAGTGTCTCTTGACACTCAGCGGTATCGCTTTTTCGTTGCCTCCAAAGCCCTGACTTATCTCTGAACAAGACAGTCCCTTTAAGATCGGCATCTTAGCTAGAATACAGGAATGGGGTTTTATGTAACTTTTGAGAGGGATTCAAGCATAAGCTAATCCAGAATCTACAAGCTTAAGTTGAGGATATTCGGTTAATACATTGTAACAAGCTGATGTAGAGTTAGCATTACTTTGGTTCATACAACAACATAGGTGTTTAGCCGAGGTGTGATGGTTACAGATAGCTAATAGTGTACCGTCAACTGAGGCCGCTAGCCGCTTTGACAAGCTGGGACGACGACATGTAGGTAGCGTAGATGACAAAGACCAGCGATTGTTGTGTGACGCCTATCTAATCATAGTGATTACCCGCTGACAACCAGGCACGTGCGGGTCAAAGCGCCGCGGTCCCTTCAGAAACTCTGGAACCGGAGCCACCTGCACACGATGGGGGCGCAAGGCTCTGCAACGGAGCCCAACACCCTACGAGGCTGAGGGCATGGCAGAGGAATGGAGGCCCCAAGTAAGGCGGGCTGTCCCTGGTAGTGGCCTGGTGGCAGTAAGGACTGGAGGGGCAAGAAGATGTATCAGGAAAGAGGCCGGATAACCTAGGGAGCGAGTGTCACTGTGTCGAAAGAGTACTTCAACGGAGATTTAAAGGAAATACCATTGGGCATCTCAGTGCCTGTGTTTAGTGGTGGAACTTCCAGGTGCTGGGGAAGAAGAGCTTTCAGTCGAAACTCGGCGGAGTAGAATTTTACGAAAACGTCCTTTTCTTAACATGATTTGACTCCTGTGCTGTATTTGCTTTCTGGATCACCTGATACTATAGGAGAGCGAGTGCGCGGTGGCCCACTTGGGGCGGGACGTCCTGCAGCTTAGACGGAGCCTGGCCGTGCAAGGTGTGCCTCCTCAAAGCCCGTTCGCTCTTCGAGGAAGGTCCTCCTTGTTTTGGCTCAGAGCGCAGATGTCTGAGGATCCTTCTTGGGCAGAGCCAGAACTCATAGTCCCTTCCTGTGTGAACTGACACTGACCTCATTGAAACCCAACCACCTGAGCTCCGCGTCCTGAGCCCAGGCCATCACTACAACGATGGAGGACTACATGTGAAAGTCACTTGGCCAGCAGACACACTGCACGGTCGAAACTTGTTGCTCTTCTCTGCGCACGGCCTGGAGGAAAGCAGTCACCCCTGGCTTGTGCATAGAGAAGCGGCGGAGAGAAAACTGAGACGGGAGGGAGCAAGGGGAGCTGCCTTCCTCGCTCGGAGGCGGTTTTCGCCACAACCTGCTGAGTGCAGAGGCCCGACCCTGCTGGAGGGTCAGAGGAAGTGCCGCTCACTGCACCAGCTTGCTTAAGGAGTCAAGCCCGAGAGCCTCAGGAGGGAGGAGTAGCTCCAGATCATGTACGAATCGGTCAACTTCCTGGTGGGGTGTGGTTAAGTCTGGTGTCTCAGGAGCCTGCAGATGTGCATCGTTTTCACAGTGGAGTGGTGTTTGGTGAAGGAGACTCCACTGTCTGTCTGCAAGGTTGAGCGCGTGGGTGATTGCTGGTGCCCATTTCTATCAGTAGCTCTTGTGGAGGGGTGTGTGTTTTGCACGAGGGTGGCAGTTAAAGGTCCTTTTCTCTCCCTAAAGCTCGACAGGTCTCTCAGGACAACCCTGGGAACAACCCCAGCAGCAGCACCAGACAGGCAGGACTCGCTGCATGCAAAGCCCCAAAGAAAAAGGGCATTTAAATCAAGTCCTCCATCAGCCGCTTGTTTTTTGCAAGACAGGAAAAGGGCCCACCTGAAAAACCCCAGCCAAGGAGGCAATTAGACCAGGTGGTTGCTTCACCTTTTCCAGAGGGAGGAGGGCCTGCGGCATGTCCCTCTGTGTCCTCCGCGCCGTTGTCCCGATGAGGCTCCAGTCACTTCTCACTGGGACGTCCTCCTGGGAGCAGGAGTGGAAGAGGCATCTGTCTTCTCCAATGGGTTCTGATATGACGGATGAGTTAAATGAATGGATGGATGATTGGAATTGTGAGTGAACCTGGATGGATGAAACAGATGGCCGGGCTGGAATGGGTGGATGGGATGGAGCATGGAAATGAAATAAAGCAGATGATGTACTCCAATGCTAAAACATATTGTACGAAATTGATTGAGTAGGAGTGGGATGATTTGTTTCCTCCTAACAGTGACCACGTGTTGGAAACTGACTTAAGTGCTCATCAGTGAGGAGTGGAGTACAATCTGTGAACATCCCCAAGGAACAGCCTGCCCTCTCTTCCGCCATCCCCCTTCCCCATCCCATGAGCTCAATCAGGGGTTCTGCCCATGCCCCCACTCCAGCTCAGAGCCACACAGGTCCTCCCTGGTGTCCCCTATTCATCACACAGGGTTTCATTAGGGCCTTCTTTGCTGTGGGTATACATCTCGGCTTGAAGACCATTGTGGTATAATGAGTTCTAGGCCTGTGTCTTCAGCCCACAAATTTTGTTGAGTCTTTGTGCTAAGGGATGTGGGATTTACAGAGGGTAATGCTAAGAGCAGATATTTTTAAGTGAAATCTGGCCAGCAACACCCAGTTAAGTGACAAGAGAGGAAAGGAGCAGGTTATTGACAAATGCGATCGGCCTCTATTATTAATAGTAAATAACAATGGCTGAGAGGCATGAGAATTGGCATGCCGACAGGCATTGATTAAGTACCAGATGCTTTAGTGGTGCCTCCTGGCCCAAGAGCCGGAGCTGGCACCATCCTGATTTACAGAAGGAAGAACAACTGTGTACCAGAAGTCAGCGAGGTCAGGGAGGGTGGTGAAATGGCAGGTTCACACCCATGCAGCGGGAAACCAGGCAAGATTTGCTAAACGCCAGCCACCATTTCTGGTGGAAGGCCACCGGAATGAGATGGTTCTATTGGCATGAATGATTCAATGGACATGAGTTGTTTGGAGCAAATTACCAGGAGAAATAGTAAGGACAAGGAAAAAGCTGGAGTGTAATATTTCTGAGTCCACGGAGTGGCAAGATTCGGACACACCCCTGTGAGTGGCGTGAGCTAAAACTTGAGTGTGTTGCTAGACCTGCTTCAGTCGTGCTCTTGGATCTGCACCACCAAGATCCAGGGAATCATGATGTAGCCCACTAAGCTCCTCTGGTCCTATTGGATTACTCCAGGCAAGAAGACTGGAGTGGGTTGCTATGATTCCCTCTTGGTCTGGCCAGTGGCCAATCTATTCAATCAGAACCCATAGGCATCGGAACACACATCTCTTGTTATCTGTTGCATGGGCAGTCTGCAGGCATCCCCTTTTACCCTAGCAAACCACCTGGAACCTCGTGTATGTAATTGCTAGACAAACTAGAAATCGCCAGAAAATAAGGCTTGCTCCTAAGTTAAACTGGAAGAGCAGCAAGCAAACAGGTTGTAAAGAGGAAAACACATGATGAGCAACCATACAGGGGCCTAACAGAAAGCAAGTTAGGAATGCTTTCACCCACATACCTAGAAATATCTGTGCCATTCAGAAGAGGAGCCCCATCAGCCCTTGGAGGGACAGTTGGAACCAGAAATGAAAACTCGAGGCCCATGGTCAAGCAGTGCCCACACCAGTTAATTACACACCCTGGGTGGTGTGGTGTCACTCACTGGGCTTCCGGGTTCCCTGCAATCCCCCCAGAAAAAAGCTTCGCCAGCTATTTGGGGAGGGCACCATAAGACGCAAGCTCTCTGAGTGCCCAGTCCAGGAGCATCGCATGCCCGGTGTGAGCTAAGGTATCAAGTCTGCTCTCCTTTGACCAGTGGCTGGCTCATGTGTTGGTGTCGGCGTCTGTGGGGGCCTACCCTCATCCACCTGCCTTGCGCCACCCAGGATTCCGCCGATCTCCGCCTGGGGCCCCGGGCGGTCTCAAGACCTATCATTCCTCGCTTGTTCCTGCTTGTCATTGGCCTTAGTTTCTAGGACGGGTGTCTTCAGCATGATTACAACGCTGGGTATCCTCCTTTATCTTATTCTGGCCTTTGAGCTCAGCAGTGCCAAGTCGGGTCGTTCCCAGGCGAGCTCTCACACGAGCCTTTGAGTCGTCTTCCAAGCTTGCGCGGACACTTTGGGACTGTGAAGCTCCGTCAATCATCTGTGGTCTCGGTAGAGGAGAATGAGTATGTGTTAGGGAGGTTACTAAACGGATAGATCTCTACGCGATGATCATGCTGAACACGCCGAGACCCAGGAGTTGCCATCAGGGGGATGAATAACGCACAGGGAAGAGACAAGAGCCCCCACCGTAGCGAGGGAAGAGCAGGATGCGTGGTGGAACGAGAGCCGCGCGACAGACTCACTGCGCCATGTCAGCGAGGATTTGCTCTGGTCTCGCTTCCTCGACATGCATACTGTAGCCCCTGAACAGAGCCCAGCTGCCAGCCTAGGCTCCAGCACGCATGATAGTCCTAAGGAAGATAGTGATCGCATCCTGCAAAGAGCTTCATTGTCCCTGTTCTTGTCATCGTGGCCGCTTGCACTGAAGATCTGCGCGGCGAGATGCCCTAGCAGCGAGAGCAAGGTGGAGCAATGCACATTCCTCATATCTCCATAAGAGGAGGCCTGATAGTCTTATTGGGCAAGGAGGCTTCTCTTGGAGGTGGAGTGTCCAGAGGCGCTGCGGGGTATGTGACTGCTGGATGCTGAACTAGGGGCATAGAGAGTGTGGACAGAGCCTGATGGATAGGTTGAAGCCACTGGGCGCGCACGGCGGTCTGATGCTAGGGGAAGTTCCTCGGTGCGGCACGAGAGGCGTGATGCGTTGGTGATCGGGAGCGGTCACTGAGCGGACAGGGGCCTGATGTAAACTCGAAGAGTTGAATCATTATAGGTCGCCTCTTGAGAATATGCTTCCTTTTTCGTCGACTTCAACTCTATCTGATCTGTCTCTCAATCTAGAGTACCCTTACCTCAAGTGACTGGCCATGAGTCGAGTACCTCTTGCTGCCAATTTGGTCTACCCTGAGTTTGTGTTACCGAAGCACTTTTTTTTATACAACCTATTGATGAAGCTAATTATATAGTGTGTACGTCGTCTGATATTATACAGCACAGATCTCATAGCTTTAATGTTCATTCATCCTGGTTACAGTAAGCGGTTTCTTTATCCTGCACTGAGAGTGTGCTCGATTCAGCTCGATGCGTTAACTCTGGCTCTGTCTGTGGTCACATCAGAAACTGACTGCTTTAGCTGTATCGCAACAGGCCTTCAGTATGCATGCCCATTTTTTATCATCGCCCAAGACTCTCGCATTGCTAAGCTTCATCCAATGCTACACCAGATTGCAACTCTCTGTAATACCATATTCCTCTCACCATGAATGTTTATACGATCATAAATTATTACTATAGAGAGCACACAACCTGTGAATCTGTCGCTCCTTCTGCTAACTTACCGCATACACGACCTTTCAAGGATGTTAATCTCCGTGGCAAAACTCTGCTAATTAGATCCTTTAGCAAATCTGAGCATTTTTCATCCACCCACTGCTCCTGTAGAGAGGGATAAATTTCTTTCGTTCCTTACCTTTCCTGATCGTGCAAGAGATATGCATTAGTTTCGCGCGAACTTATAATAGACTCCGTGCTAGCACGATTAGCTGCTCCTCATGAGGTAGAACTCACAGATCAAACCACGAAGAGCTGTTGATTTTCCAGGTTCAACTGAATGCACACTGTCTCAGTGAAGTGGCACTCCGACACACCTATTCTCCACTGGAGCTTGTAATACTATAAGTGCAGAGGAGGGTCACGTTAAATCTCCTTCTGTCTTGAAGAGACAGACTAATGGAACCTGCGCTATCAGGCTGGCCGATTCTCGTGAGGGTGGACTCTGAAGCTCTTTGTCTGATATCATTTCATTTCATTTTATCAGGGAATGGAACATAACACACAAATGTTACAGGGAATACCTCAGTATGCATTGAGTTAGAGTAATAGTCCTCAGGGGCAGCCATTAGTCATGATATGAGAGCCACCGACGTGCAATCAGCGGAAACATCATCTTAGTCTAACAACAGACGAAGGGGGCAGACCTATACCTAGTGAGTCATTAGGACTTGCCATACACGCAGATAATAGAAATGTCCATATGAGCAATTTAATCAGTGCCTGCCAGGAAATGGCTAAGCAACAGTCTAGGCACATGGGATTATGGCTTGTGGCAGTTCGCAGATGGGAGGAACTAATCTGGGTTCCCCCTGTCACCAATGGTTTCTGCTACCGAGACAAGGACCCATGCCGGGACTCTCCTCGGACAGGGTTGAGTGAAGGTTGAGATGTTCTTAAGGAGGGTCTCAAGTCAATGAGCGCGAGTGGACGCGACGCAGATGAAGCACACACAGACCAGGATCTGGAAATCACTTAGGCCGATCATGGACTGCAGAGCATCGAAACATCGACTCCTACATGGCTGATGTTCAGACATACGTGAAGAGTACTATGGACACCTCCTAAGATCGCTCAGAGTCAAGCTGGTTTCTGAGGCATCTAAACTGTTGCTGAGCAGGAGGAACATCATAATTGCTTCGTTGATACGCATATGGCATTGCGCAGCTTATTCGCTAAAATCTAATGAACCACCCTCTCCGACTGATGAGGACATACTTGTCTGAATTGGGTCAATACTTCACATATCTACACTTGGAAGAAGGCTATTGCACCTCACAGAACCTCAGGATTGATCGTCCATCATGAAACTAATCTGAACTGCACACGCTATGGCAGCACATTCCATCTCAATATCTCGCGAGGAGATATTCCACGCAGTTCCCAACCCCAGCCAAAAACCGCGTACAGTCGAGCTTGCGACTTAGTATTTTTGGCAAACTGACTCACTGGGGACTATGTGGTGCGTTTGCGTCTCGTGTCAATTGTATTAACCTACCTATACTACTGCTCATCTTCGAGGCTACGTCCACATTCGAGTTCATTTGCATAACTTCACATCACGCTTGCTAATCATGTTTGAATGTCTCGGCATTTTTGGGTATATTGAACTTAAAGCCAAGAGTTCGGAGTCAATGGTAAACGCGGAGGCCACTGGCAGCTTGTAACTACCGTCGCGGCGTTGAAATCACACATGGATTCAAATATCACACCTTGCGATAGTGAACAACAAAGCTATGTCTTTAAAGTTTGAGCATAATCCCATAAACTTAATGAGCGCTGTGGCATGATCTCTAATTTCCTTTCTGGCTTACAAGTCAGAGTTTTGGAAAAACATAGGTCTAATAGGCTGAATCTAAGCACATATATGTCAGTGTAGGTAGATATATGCGAGGCATCTTATTAAGAGAAACCTTCTAGAGTCTCCATTCCCTGTGTTAGCTCGTTGAACTTTCGTTGTCTGGTCACTACTTTCGTTCGCTTTAACAGGTAATTCAGCTCACATGTAACAGTGATCCATATCACTGATTTTTATGCTACGTTGCTCTATGTGACCATCTACAAGACTCTCATTCCCCATTGCAATGGATCTGTGGACTTCAGCTATCAGGGCTCACAATAGCAATCAGACACACACGCCACCACACGACATTCAATGAAGTACTAACCACCTGATAGTTAGAACTCTATCACTTAGAGCATAAAATGCAGCAATACTGATTCGCCCATAACACGGATAAGGACGCTGGATCGACGGTAGGACATTTTAACTTCTTTTGTCTGACTAACCCATGCGCTATATATCATGTCCAAGAGAGAGAAGGTATCCGGTATAGGAAGATAGCATTAGAAGACATATTAGGCAGGCTCCACAAGTAATCTAAGGAGTTTAGACATAACATTTGTATAGAAGGACAACAAAGCGTTTTGCCTAAATTTTCAGAGTTATGAACGTACCTAGATGAATGATGTATGAGAACTCAATTCTAATGATACTTGAGAGAACACTTAAGTACTCTAAGACACCCTTCTAGAGATTGGCTTCAGTGAGACAGCAGAGGTATCCTTTTATATACTGCTTGGGAATCACCCTGCTCTGTGATTGTTGTTGTCACTTTGGAGGGGCTAGGTAACTAGCATATAGTACTACTAGCCAACGAAATCGCGATGGCATCCCTACGGAATGTGGAGTTCAGACTAGATGCTGGGTCGGTGCGTTAATTATGTAAAAGAACAAGAAGGAGGATATGGAGAGCCACGAGTAGTTGTCACAAAATAACACATTATAGACGAGGGGAAGTTCCTTTGAGGATAATCATGGACAGAGGGACCAGATATATAGCTATCTCACGCACTTCCTGCACAACTTATGACAAGTTAAAGACATATGTCCTGCCTATGGTTTATAAAGCGTTCCGGCCGACCATATTGACCGTTACACTACCATCAGATTAGTCTCTCGGGAGACATGGATCTTAGGTGTTTAGACAGGGTCGAGGGTCTGTGTAGGGTATGGATAAGTTCTCGAGACTAAGATGATACGATATCATGAGACCTACTCTCGCTGTTCCTTCGAACATCTGTTATCTACCTGAATATGGCTATTAACGCGGAGTATTTGACGCGTACTGCAGGACCGGATACTTATAAGCTCTTTGTCTTCTATGCTTCATATATTACATTAGCATAGTAGAGCGTTGGTGACTGCAGAAAAATCAACTTGTCTGTGCTTGTCAAGTGACTGTCCAATTGTCGTTCTTCTCAGGATTGTCTTGTCGCTTCTCTAAGTTTCTCACCTTCGTGGGCGAAATCCCAACTATATTAAGTCATGAATGTATCACGCAACCCAATAGAGACTTGATATTATCTATCTCCTTGCTGCCTTCTTGTATGTGCTGCCTGGCTGAAAAAAGTGTAAAGCTTACATATATCTCGCACATCTCACATCTGCAGAATGGTCTTATGTCCATTACGATCTCACAACATTGATACAATCACTAGTCAATCTATTAAATTCCACAATGTTGTAACTATAACAGCAGTATGACGGATTTCTATCATTAATAAATAACTAGGCTTCTTTGCCTGCAAGCTTGCCACTACTACGTTGTCAACTTCTGCTTCATGTGTCTCGGATAGTAGAGCTAGAGCACCGTTACATAAAGCTCCAGCTCCCTTGGCTCTTTGCAGCGGGCTGCAGAGGCCACTAGCAATTGGCTTGGTCCCGAAGAGTCTCGTCCGGAAGAGGAGGGACATTCTCCGGGCCACAAGAGAGATGATTATTGGACTGGGGGCTTACATCGCGCACGAGATTTTTGTCAGGCGATCTCTAACGAGATCCGAGTGGATCTGTACATTCAGCCCAAATAGAATCCATTAGAAAAGCGTGCCCATTGTGGACAACCACGTATGCTTATAAGGACTCACTTCACCGCCGCAGACAAACCACCTATCTGCATTTCTATGCTAGAAAATAGGAAAACGACATTTAAAGTGCCGCAGATCCGTTAAACATCGCAACAAGTCAACCTTGGTTGAAATAAGTTTGCTTACCTCAGAGTGATTGATTATATGGAACGTTGGGTTACACTCCATGCATCACCCGTGTCATGGATTCTTTACAATGCGGCGAGGAAAGACCCCATTTCTTCTCTCAAAGTTGTTTAACATTTACCTGGACACATAAAACACATGGATTATTTATTAGCAATTAACCTACTAATCATTTACAAAGCCCTATATTTTGTGTTCATAAGGCTTTATACCAGCAAACACAACTACAACGCACATCTCATGTGAAAGATCGTGAAGATCGAGGTAATCAGTAACGAGAAATTGATCTGAAAGGATAAGTCAAATGCCAGCCCTAATATACAAGAAAAGTAAGGAATTATAAAACTGTAAGTCATAAGTTTTAAACATAAATATCTTAATTATGAATATCGAGTGTAAATGTGCCTAAATTATTTTCCGATTGGTATTCAGTGAATCTTAGTTCGAACTTAATTAAACAACCCTGTGTACATCAAAGATCATGTCTTTGCCGGTCCATGTAACAAGTGACTTAACACAGTAATGAGTGCGTTGAGGTGTCAAAGATGTAGGTCTTTTGTATAATCATCTTTGGGAGAATTTAGTGCTACGCGCTCTAACTGGTGTATGAACAAACACCACAGTGAGGGAAGATCAGCCTCGCCTTGGTGATGCGCAGGTGGGACCAAGCGCCCCTGCTACCAACGTTCCGAGAGCAACGCGTCCATAGGCAACCCATCTTCGTTTGGAGCTTCAGCTCGCTTTTGGAGAGAATCAAGAGACACAGGAAGGACCGAACGACCACGAAGACTAACAAGAGAGACTATTAGTGGCTGGATACTTCACTTGATCGTATCATATCATTTAGCCTCATTCAAATCCGTTTGAAGCTGCATGGTTAGAAACAAAAAAACAATAAGGATATATCAGGCAAGGCGTCATTAGAGAGGCACCAACCAGCCTCTCACGCTGAGGAGCACGAATGAACACGCCACAGGAGCACTTGTGCCAGCGCACATACGGGACTCGATCCCTTGCAGCTGCCACGACTCCAGTAGAAGTAGACGTTCTAATGCCCACCAGTTCAGCCGGAACATAACAGTGCGACTCACATCTGGGACCGTCACAAGGGCCGGAGACCAGGCTCCAACCCAGAGAGCGCACAACACCAGCAGACAAGCCACACCTGCACAAGGGAAGGGTGGCCCTTCAGCAGGGGTGGCCCCAGATGCTGGTGCACTTCTGTGTGAAATGCTGGCCTCCACACGGAGAGGCCCAGGGCATGGCAGCCTGGTGAACCCTGACTCTCTGGGCCCTGCTCCCTCAGAGAACGTGCACGCAGGGCGTGGGCAGGGTCACCGCCTCTGTGGGAGGGAAACCCATGCACACTGATGCGAGGGAGCCTCTGCTTTACTCTCACCACTCCGGCGGCAGAGGGGCACCAGGGTTACGTTCTCTGCTGCTGAGGGCTCTCCCAGGCCAACCTCCGGAGACCCACTGACACTCCACTCCCCGGGGCATGGGTTCCATGCCCCCGAGGGACCAGGCTGGCCTGTACTCACCTTGAAGCTCAGCAGGAGCAAGTCCTGACTGTAGCGGAATCCAGCCTCTGTGTTTCCGCCACGCTGCCCTGTCCCACGAATGTGGGAGGAAGCGTGCAAACACAGAGTGCGGTTAGTCGTGCAACGCCATACAGGGCACGAGGACACACATGCTCACACCCACAGTGACGCCCACTCTTACTGAGGGTCTGGGGAAACTTCTAGAAGGTGGATGAGCCAGAGAGAGCGAGCCAGTGGGCTGCCACGTGGTGGTCCCTGCCATCCGCGGGGGGAAGGCGGTCACACTAGAGCAACAACGGCACGTTCAATGAAAGAAACGCCGTCATGGGGACAGCTACTCCTGGTGAGCAGCTGCCAGTCTCTCCTTAGACCTACGGATTCACAGAGCTCCAGATTCACAGATTCGACACAGTCTATTGTTACTCAGTTTTACACTTATTTCATTCCCTCAGCTGCCAGTTTTGCGGGAAGAGGTACGAGATGACAAGACCACCATCAAATGTGAAACCTTGAGATCAGAGGAGATCAGGTGCTTTCAGGGTAGTATGGCCAGAGACGGAGACGGAGGCGGCTGCTGCGGGGTGCCCTAAGAGCCTTTCCCTGCGCCTGCCTTTAGCTGTGCCTCCCTTTCACTCTGAACTGCCAGTAGGGCCAGGCAGCCACACCTCTCCTCTGGGGGCGCACACTGTACTTGAGCCGCACGACCTGGGACCAGAATCTGGCCTGCCGACGCCACCATGCCCTCTAGCACCGCAACCCCAGGCCAGCAACAGCTGGGATCCCCCAGGGGCTGGGCCAGCAGGCGTGCATGCAGGGCCTGTGGGGTAGGCTGAGGGGCCCTGAGGTTTGGGTGCCCTCCCATCCGGGGCCTCTACAGGCCTGGCTCTGCTCCCTCGTCTGCCGAGCGGGGCCGCCCTCCATCCCGTTCACTTCTCAGGGCCACACCAACACGGAGGTGTCTGGCTTCGGGCCTGAAGCCGCCCGCACCTCTGCGGCCACAGGCCTCTGAGCCTCCTGCGGGCCCAGGCGCAGCCCAGCCTGGGCCCTGAGCACCCATCTTGCCCAGCACCTGCCCAGTGCCCAAACCCACTGGGAGCCACGAGGCGCAGTGGACTGGAGCGCTTCAGTCCCACCCCTTCACCCTACCGAGGCACCCCCTTGCCCCCACCAAGCACTCGACCTTCCTGAGAAAGTAGAGGAGCCTCAGGCAGGCACACGGACAGACACACAGACACTCGCACGCACCCACACGAAGAGAGACAGCCTGCCGGCTCAAGCTCCTCAGCCAGAGCCATAGCACCGTTGAGAGGTTGGGGCCAGAGGAACGGATGGGCGGCTGGGTTTCTAGAAAGACAGAGGCAGAAATACATGAAGTTTCCGAGACAGACTCCAAGATGGTGAGAGGGAGATACAGACACACACCACACACACACACACACACACACACACACTTGAGTGTGATCCTTGGAAATACTTCTGTTCATAGTTGCTGGGTTGAGCCCAACTTTTCTATGACCCATGGACTGCAGCCCATCAGCCTCCTCTGTCCGTGGCATTTCCCAGGCAAGAATACTGGAGTGGGTTGCCGTTTCCTTCTCCAGGGGATCTTCCCGACCCAGCGATCAAACCCGAGTCTCCTGCTGGCGGATGCCTTGCCATCTGAACCAGGATACTGCTAATTCCCTAGGCAAAATACAACAAAAAGAGCTCGTGTTCTACTAAGTGGAAAAATGATTTAAGAAGCATAAGGTGTCCTTTGTTGGTATCTTTGAATCTTTATTTAGTTTTTGTTGATTTTTACTATTAAGGCTACTTGAACAAGGCAAGGGAGAAACCCCAGAATTGAAAAGCAATTGACTTTTTTGAAAGAAACATGTGTAGGTTAAGCTCTCTTTATTTTTGAGAGATGGTTAAATGCAAAATTTTTATTCAACACATATGACTTTTGTGAACTTTCTTTCAAATCTCCATGATGAATCCCTAAGGCCTCCAGGAAGAAAGGAGTAGAGGGGGAGACAAAAAGAGCAACCTTCCCCCTTGGTGCCATCTCAACCAGCTGCTTAGTTCCTTCATCTCATGGACTACGATCTGGGCTTATCTGGTTTGTCTGATTCTTGTTTCGGGGACCGTTTCTAGTCACAAGGCTGTAAACAGTGGGCAGGGGGAAGCCCTTCTTTCCATTCCACATGAGATCCAGTGGACAATCCAGTCCCTGCCCACTGCATTGAGTGTGCAGCAACAATATCAACGGTGATGCTGGTTAACAATGCATATTCGTGGAATCCACTCCATTCGCTACTGACTGTTTGTGGTGGTGGTCTGGAACCTATACCTGGAAACTTTCTTGATGATTGCAAATCACACCAAAGTCTGAGGATGATGGAAGATCTTCACATTTCTGGAAGAGCCACACCCCAACCGAAGGAACCACAAGACTTGCCTGAAATGGTAAAGGTATAAGTATTGGACTAAATGTTGGAAGGTCTCCACCTTGGCTATGTAAGTCAAACGATCTTTTTTGAAATGAAAATGGATCATACTGAACGTTCACATTCTTCTAGAGCATTGTAAAAACCCTAAATTGTAGAAATCTGCTGTACAAATTCCTTGAAAGCAAGAACCTATATTGATGGATATGTCTTAATGCCTTAGATTGTGCCTTGAATATAGTGTACACATCAACCCAGGAAAGGAAAGAATTGAATCGCCAAATATACAAAGAGATCAAAAGTGCCGAGCCAAGTGACACCTTGAGGCTTCCAAGAAGCCTTTTGTCTTTCACACACTAAGTAAATACTGAGCACCTACGATGAGCTAGGAGGCATGTAATAAGTTTCTGGAAATAGAATGAGGAGAGAAGAAGACACAGAGTTCCTTCTTTCACTGAGACGAATCTAATGATAAATCTCAGGCAGATACTTTGAGAACTTATAGAGGGGCCTCTTCCCTCACCAAAACCTGGGTGTCAGGCAAGACTTCTCAGAGTAACGATTGAGTTGAGATCCATAGGTTGAACCTACGTAAAGCAGGGATGAGATGCAGGAAGAAGTTCAGGCAGGGAAAATAGCATCTTGGAAGGCTATGTGACCAGGGAAACTTAGGACATTCAAGAAATGAAAAATGCCCTATGGGATGGAAGCCAAAGAGTGCAGAGGGCATTCCAATGTAAAGACATCAGAGAAGAACGTGAGGAGCAAGCATGAAGGGAATTGGTCCTATATTCAATATGATGGGAAAATACAAGAGCAGTTGGAGCAGGGAGGTGATAGAATTGCATCTGCATTTCCAAAAGGTCATCTTGCTCCACATCACTAATGATTGGAGAGACTTAACTCCAAACTACAAGGAGGGACCACTTCACATGAGTCCGATTGGGCCTCATTGCAATGTCTGTCAATAACAAATGCTGGAGAAGATGTGGAGCAAAGGGAACTCTCCTTCAAGGTGAGTAGGAATGGGAGTTGCTACAGCCAGTATGGAAAAGAGTATGGAGGTTCCTGAAGTAACTAAAACTAAACGTAGCCTATAGTTCAGCAGTCCCACTCCCAGGCATAGATCCACCCAAAATATAAGTCAACAAGATAGATGCCCCATTTGGGCACATATATCTGTGCGTGCACGCGCGTGGGAACGCGTGATGGATGGCCTCCGAGCCTGGGGGTGGGGCGGGGGCGGGGGCTGGGGCTGGGGCTGGAGCCGGTGCAGCCCCTGGGATTGCCTGAGGACGCCAAGGGAGCCCAAGACGGAGACGGGACGACCTGTGGTCTGGTTTCCTGGAAGCCGAATGCGAATGCGGAGGGGCTCGCGGGCCGCACGGAGGCAACCCAGGTCTGCAGCGGGAGTCGGGGCCCAGGCCACTCAATCCCCCGGCCCCGGGAGGGGCTGGGGCTGCGGGGGGTCCGAGAATTGGGACGCGGGGCGGGGGCTAAAGGACCTCTTCTGGTAGGCAAAAAGCCTACAGCACCCGGTATTCCCAGGTGGTCTCCCATGCCTGACCCTGCATAGCTTCGAAGATTAGACGAGGTTGGGTTCCTTCAGGCTGATATGGCAGGAGACAGAGGCGGCTGCGGCTGGGCGCCCTAAGAGCCTTGAGCTTCGCCTCCCTTTCGCTCTGACCTGCTGGTGGGGCCAACGGGCCGCACCTCTCCTTGGGGGTCGCGCGCTGTACTTGAGCAGCAGAATCCGCGATGGGACTCCAGCCTACCGATGCTGCCACGCCCCCGAACACTGTCAACCCCAGGCCAGCAACCGCTGGGACCCCCCAGCTTCCGGGCGGGCGTGTCACCCTCTAGCAGGGCTTGCTTAAATTAAAACCGTCATAAATTAAAGACTTCAAAAGTTGTGCTCATTCAAGCTGAAAGGGAAACCAGGGCAAAGTAAACAAGGATGGAACACCATTAAGCTACGAGTAGGTGAAGTGTGCGATTATATGGATCTGCTTGTGTGTGTTATTTGTTCAGTCATGTCTGACTCTTTGCGACCCTGTGGACTGTAGCCCTCTAGGCTTCTCTGTCCATGGAATTCTCCAGGCAAGAATACTGGAGTGGGTTGCCATTTCCTCCTCCAGGAGATCTTTCAGACCCAGGGATTGAACCCAAGTCTACTGCATCTCCTGCCTTGGCAGGCAGAGTCTGTACCACTCTGCCACTGGGGGAGCCTTGTGACTGTTCAGGCCGCAGGCTGGAGGTGGCTAAGGCCCCCTCCCTCCACTGTGCCAGTTTGCCTCCCCGCCCCCGCCCACCACACCCCTACATGAGGCAAGGTGATTGTGAAAATGAAATAATAGCTATGGGGCCTGAGAGGAGAGGAACTGGGTTTTGAGGAAATTCATTTAGGGGACATAAAGAAAGTAAGGAGTAAATAAAATCTGACAATAAAATGGATAATGAAGGACCTACTGTACAGCACAGGGAACTCTGCTTAATGTTATGTGGCAGCCTGGATGGGAGAGGGGTTTGGGGGAGAATGGACACATGAATATGTATGTCTGAGTCCCTTTGATGTCCACCTGAAGCCATCACAACATTGTTAATCAGCTGTGCTCCAGTGTAAAATAGAAAGCTGAAAACGAAACAGAAATGACAAGTGCAGCTGTGGAGAGAGTGTGGTAGACACAGCCCAGGTGTGATTAAAGTGGAGAAAATCACAGATTCATGAGATAGAAAGTTCTTGCATCATTTAGACAGTTTTATCTAGGAAGATTGAGGAGGAACTAGAGAAACAGGTGAAAGGTTGTTGTTGAATCACGCGAATATACCGGGATTCTTGGCCCCCAGAGGAGAAGAATTCAATCCGGGGCCAGAGACGAGGCTTGATCGCTCAGAGCTTTTGTGTAATAAAGTTTTATTAAAGTATAAAGGAGATAGAGAAAGCTTCTGACATAGGCATCAGAAGGGGGCAGAAAGAGTACCCCCCCTGCTAGTCTTTAGCTGGATGTTATATAGTCACTAGCAGTCTGTTAATGAAAGAAAAGAATGTCTTAAAATTCAGAATGGCACCAGGCCCCTCACCCATAAGATGCATTTTGGGATAATCTTGGCACCAAATGGTTTATCCTGGGCCATAAAACGATTAACTTGAATCTTGAAGCAGGGCAGACCACCATACAAATAGTTTCATTTACATAGATTAGAGGAACAATATCCATACTGGTTTGTCAAGTAGGTTCTGGGCCAAGAGGTGGAACCGACTTGGAGACGGAGTTTGGGGTAAAGGCATAGTACATTAGCATAGCTTAAGACAAACATTTCCATAAGAAAAAGGCATTGGTTATCTCTAGGCTCAAGAATAGCTAACTTCAGGCAAAACCAGGTGTCATTATGGCAACACAGTATTTTAAGAGAAACCTCCCTTTAAATTTGTATAGAGAAGGAAAAAATATTGCTAGTTTGTTTCCTCCTGCCGCTTAAGAGAGATAAAAATGTCTGACACTTGCAGGCTATTTCCTCTATTTGGAGACCCCTGGCCTTCCTGCCTGTTACCCTCTCACAGGGGAGCAGGGAAAACTTAAGGGAGCGCCTTACAAAGCCAGGATGAGAAGGACAGATCACCAGCGCCCAGGGAGGACCTGAGGCCTGAGCACTGGCATGCATTCTGCCCCTCAAAGTGGGAAGAGGCGTGTGACGCTAGGGGAGGTTAAAGCTTTGTGAGATGGGGCGGTTAGAAGACAAACAGCACGGGTGTGAAGGACAAAGAACATTCCTTTGAATATCCCCAAACTTTTTGACACCAGGGAGAAGTTTTATGAAAGAGAATTTTTCCCATCACTTGGAGAAGGGGGGATGGTTTCAGAATGATTCAAGTGCATTACATTTATTGTGTACTTTATTTCTATTACTACATCAGCTCCACCTCAGATCATCAGGTATTAGATCCCGGAGGTTGGGGACCCCTCTCTCGGCTCTCTCTCCAGGGCATGGCTATCAGGTCACTGAGGCATCTTGTCTGTTTGCCTGTCGTTACTTAGAGCCTTCAAATAAGAGAATTATCCCCCAAAAAAGAAACGTTCTCAAAGAACAGTTTCAAATCTGTGTATATTGCTGTGAGTGGGTGATGTTTTCTACTATTATGAGGTTTGAGTTTCAAGGGTACCTGATTCCCCTTTGAATTCTAGCACTGCCTCATCATAGCTGCTTCACTGAACCAACTTTTGGTGTGAATCATTGATAGAAGCTAGACTTACCATGTGGCTCAGTGGTAAAGAATCCACCTGCCAATACTGGAGACACAGGTTTGATCCCTGAGTCAGGAAGATTCCCCTGGGAGAGGAAATGACAACCCATTCCAATATTCTTGCCTGGGAAAACCCTATGGACAGAGGAGCCTCGTGGGCTACAGTCTGTGGGGTCCCAAAGAGTTGGATATGACTGAGTGAATCTCTATTTGATACCAATGCTTTATCATTTCGAAGATGATTTATTAAAATTATGTAAATATCAAGGTATGTTCATTCCCATTAGTTTTTGTTGTGGTGGTTGTTTGTTTGCTTTGCTTTTTGGCCACACCATGTGGCATGTGGGATCTTAATTCCCTGACCAGGGATTGAACCTGTGACCCCCTGCATTGGAAGCTCAGAGTCTTAACCACTGGACCATTATGGAAGTCCCATCATTAGTTATTGTAATAAAATTCCAGACAGAACAAAGCCTTGAAAAAATACAAGCACTACAGGACATCCAGGTGCCACCTTAAACTTCAGAAATTTTCCCAAGTTGAGTAAAGACGTGAAAAAAATGATTGTTTGAAATCTTAACAGCTGGCCCCATGATTCCTTTTTGGGAAGAGGAAGGAGGGAGCTGTCTCCTTGAGGGAAAGCCACTGAGGGTCAAATGCTACAGGCACCTGGACTCCAGTG
>NW_020192144.1:0-4730 GCF_002263795.3 Bos taurus | reverse complement strand
AGAAAAAAAAAAGAAAAATAACTAAATATGAACCACTTAAATTTTAACCACTTTCCGAAAAATAAAATCAAACTCAGTCAGCATCTGCTCTAGCAACGTGGGACTGGCTGGTCATGACAAATGATCACTTAGCCTACCATTATTACTGTTCAAGTGTGTACTGATCATACAGATCACGTAAATGATCATTTTCACTGAAATTCTACGTGACTGGGTCAAAAGGCACTGCATCACGTGGCTAGTCATGCTCTGTCCTCACATAGCTGATCAGGTGCAGATGAATACAGGACCGTAGCAACCAGCTGTACTGTTCATGCTGCATCATGCACTGATGCAGCTTGGCTGGTTCATGACACTGATCACGTCCCACTCCGATCAAGGTGCACAGATTACGAGTGTACTGATGCATTGCACTGATCACTAGGCTTGATTCTTGAGCATGCGAATGGATACATCTGGCTTAAATTTAATGCACTGAGTGCACGGGTGATCATACACTGTATCACCGTTGACTATGTATTCCAAAATGCATGCTGAATCAGCGTGGCAATCGAATCATTGCACTTGTGTAACTTGGCAATAGTCATATCACTGAGTCACGTGCACTGGTACATTGCGACAGATCACGTGACTGTGCAGCACTGCTTCACTTTGGCTGATTCAGTACACAGAACACGTGACTTTGATTATGCACTGATCAGCTTGGCATATTCATGCAATGATCACTGCCTGAGTCATACACTGTCTCATGTGTCTGACAGCAGCTGATCACGTGGCTTGGTTCATACACTGCTCCACGTACTGGATCATGCATGATCATTTTGGCTTGATCATACTCTGTTCACGGTTTACTGAATTCATGCACTGATCAGGTGCGCTATCATGCACTTGGGTAACTGTGGCTGGTCCATACATCTGATCACGTGCCTGTCATTGATGCTAAAAGCTCCATATCAATTATGATAATTCTCTGTCGATTTTTCGTTTTGTTCCTGTTCTTTCGAGGTACTTTCTTGTTGACAAGCTTGTGACAGATAGAACGATATAGCAATTTTTACCTTAGAACAAACCGAGGCACTATGAACATTTTGTGCTTCATGTTGATGACTCTTAGACATGTCTACAGTAGAGGAGCAAAAACAAAACTACTAGATATTTCATATTGACTAGTTCCCAGTTCACGGGACTCTGACATTCCCTGAGGTCAAAGTTTTCTTGTATTGGAAGCAGTTGGGGTTGCAAGGGCTGCCTTGTCTTGAGACCATTGAAATAAGAACTCAGAACTTGAGCACTATTATCAAAAATCACAAGGCTCACACTGACACAGACATCAATCCAGACAGACAAGACAAGACATCTTCCAGTTTTCCGCCTGAGATGGAAAAGATTTCTTTGAGCCGTTTTTTCTGGGGAGTGGGGGGTGGGGCTGGCGGCCAGGCAGGCTTTGGGAAGGAGCTCAGGGTTTGGAATTGCATATGAAAAGAACCAGCTTTCCGGGTTCCAAGGAATCAAGTTTCCTTGGAAACCAACTTTGTCCGGTTCTGTAGAATATCATGGCCCTCCTAGGTCAGGTCGTCTTTCCTTTCCGTAGCCCTCGTTTGATCCCTGAATTCTAGACAGCTTGGATTGCCTCTGTGGGCTGGATGGATTGTCCTCCCGTTTCACCGGGCGGCGGGAGCGAGGTCCCAGAGGCTCTCCTGGAACCGGGCGTGGGGGCGGGGCTCACCGGGAGCCCGTGGTGAAGGTGGGCAGCGCACCGGGAGCGCGCCCGGGGCGGGGCGAAGCCGGGCGGCGCGGGTCGGGAATCGGGTCGTGGCGGGGATGGGGGGCGGTCCCAGTTGTGCTCCGGGGATCCCCACTGCGGCTGGGAAGGCACCGGGAGCATGGCAGGGGCGGGGCGGCGCGGGGCGGGGGGCGCTCCTGGCGGGGGTAGGGGAGGGGTTCCCCGTTGTCCTCTCGGGGGTCGCCGTGGCGGCTTGGAACGCCCATTGCGTGCGCTCCTGTGTCCCCAAGGGTCGGCATCCAGTGGGCGCGGCGGAGGGGTGCGGACCACAGGTCAGGGAACTGGGACTGCGTGGAGCAGGGAACCACGTAGTCCGCCCTCTGTTGGCACAACCTGGCGGTCGCAGAAAGGCCTCGCCTTTGGGCTCAAGGCCTTGACCGCTCCACCCCTTTGCTGAAAGGTCAGAGCCGCGCGGTTTTCCCAAGCAGCCGAGTGTCCGCTGCAAGTCCAAGGGCCAGAACCCTGAACTCTGGCCGGCTGGCCCAGCCCTGCTTCTGGCACTTTGGAGGCCAGCGGGCCCTTGACCACCTGCTGGGATGGGAAAGGGAAGGGTCCACGAATTGCACCCTAGAAACTTAGTAGGGTGCATGGGTTTCAAAACCCGGTGGCCGCCCAGGCAGCAAACAAGGGAGGAGGGCACCCTGCTGCCCTTTCATGGCAGCATCTGTGGCTGTCCTGCTGAGGGGGCCTTTCCATGGGGACCGTGTGCAGTACAAGTTTGGTGTTTTGGAACCGAATAATTAGAACGTGTAAAAATTTTAAATGATGTGGTGGTTTGATTCAAACAAAACAAAACCAAACAAAACAAAAAACCAAGCTCCAAGTTTTTTGCAAATTTAGGTCTTAATATTGAAGGCCTGTGTTCCTTCCACTGTGGCATTGTACGAAGAAATGTGCGGGTTTTTTTTTTTTTTTTTTAATTTGTTTTTTTTTTTTTTTTTTTTTTTTAGAAAAGATTCCGAAAAATGAGGGAAACAGGAAGCCCAGAGGTGCCCCTGTAGTTTGGCGAAGGCCTTAGGAGGTCACTTGGAAATGCTGCTGGCTGTGAGGGGGGGAGGGGGCAGATGTGCACAGAGCTGTGCAGGCTTGTCCTTTGCATGGATGTTCTTTGTAGAAATCCACCTCGGAGCCATCTCCTGATGTGTAAGAATTTCCCAGACAAACCTTGAGCTAAGCAATGCGTTTTTTCCTTAGGAAATGTTGGTCTTCAGCGATGTTCAAAGCCTGTGTATTTCGGCTAGACTCTGGCTTCAGGTCGGTTCCCCCAAAAGGCTCAGAAGCGACCTGAACCAAACAGTAAGTTTTCCTCCTACCTTGTTCTCCTCATCTATGTTAATAGTATACTTTAAGAGTATCCTGGCACATACATGTACTGCCTCACCCCTAACCTCAGTCATGTGTTCCAAGAACTTCTGTCCGTTTATTTATTTGTTTTGGGTAACATTGAATTCGTTTTGACTATGCTGGGTCTTTGCTGCTCGCTGGAATTTGCTAGGACCTCTGGACTGCAGTCTCCCATCTCTTGCTGACCTCTTGTTGACCTCTGCAGAATCCTGGTTGGTGGGAGCTTGTTAGTTCCTTGTTCCTTACCCGGACCTCCTGTGGTAAATGTTTTCTCTCCTCTGTGGCCTGGTAAGGCTGGGTGGTCATTGGCATCCCAAAGGTGGCTAGAAGTCAATGATTTAGGCAGGCTTGTGAATAGATATGGGAGAAGGCAATGGCACCCCACTCCAGTACTCTTGCCTGGAAAATCTCATGGACGGAAGAGCCTGGTAGGCTGCAGTCCATGGGGTCGCTCAGAGTCGGGCACGACTGAGCGACTTCACTTTCACATTTCACTTTCATGCATTGGAGGAGGACATGGCAACCCACTCCAGTGTTCTTGCCTAGAGAACCCCAGGGACTGCGGGGCCTGGTGGGCTGCCGTCCATGGGGTCACACAGACTCGGACACGACTGAAACGACTTCGCAGCAGCAGCAGCAGCAGCAGCAGCAGCAGTGCATAGATATCAAAAGGGTTTAGAACAGTCAGGTAGGATCACACAAGTCACCGTGAAGCAATACTTCTCCACTTAGCCAAAGCTAACAAAAGATTTCTCTTCTAGGTCAACCTAGAAGAGATCACGGAAGAGGTAAAGAAACTTAAAATCCATTAGCAAAGGCAGTTCAACCTCTCAAGAAACCTTGTGCTAGGCACAACACTCTTTTCTGGGGGTCCACGTTCCCTACAACCTCCTGATCCCATTCTGTACCCATTCCTTTGCTTCTCCCATCCTGAAACTGCCACCTGGAAGAAAGAACGACGTCGTTTTCCTTCAGAAAATGCGATTTCATGCCACATACCTTCTTTTAATACCAAGTCATACAGTTCCCTTCAGCAACCAAGAACTGACTTTTATATTGGCATTCGACAGATTGGTGAACATACCTATCAGTGATAGTAGCGCCCCTCCCCTCCCCCGCACGCACACACACACACACACACACACACACACACACACACCCAAGATCAGAACCAAACAAAACAAAAAAAAATTGCTTTCTTACGTTTCACATGTCAGGATGGTGCCAGACACTCTTATTGGATAGTCAAAAATCTCTTTTGTTTCTGTGTAAAAGGGAGGTCCTTTCAAGGCGTGAATGTTTCAGAACTTTAATTTATTTGGAAATGACCCAGCTCTTCAGTACACTGTCGTCACTTAGTTTAGCACAGGATAGAAACTCGGGTAACCAAAACACCTGGAGAAACGATTGTATGTTCAGTTCAGTTCAGTGGCTCAGTCGTGTCTGACTCTTTGGGACCCCGTGGCCTGCAGGACGCTGGGCTTCCGTGTCCATCACCAACTCCAGGGGCTTGCTCAAACTCATGTCCATCGAATCAGTGATGCCATCCAACCATCCTTTTAGCCCTCTGTTCCCATAGGTACTCCCTAATCTCTCTCTTTGG
>NW_020192141.1:0-14030 GCF_002263795.3 Bos taurus | reverse complement strand
TGACTATACGGTTGTCACTGGGGACTTAATGCCTCATGCATCATCACCTGGCTTATTCCCAATTCTGCACTAATCCACCGATCGCTGATCTTGGAACCCCCAAGTCAGTTCAATGTGACTATCACGCTCTTAACGATTGCAGTGATAGATCATGTCGCCAGCTCATCCACCGGCGTCCACCTCCATCATTATTGCAACTGATTTCAGAATTTGCATATCTCACGATCTATATGATTCATCTTGGCATCGATCCACTACTGATCACTTGAGCAGACTTCATCGCCACCCTGAACACAGTGACCCTTAGCACAGCACATTATTCATGGAACTTTTGGGAGCTGCATGGATCACGTAGCCCCGATGATTCAATGCACTTGACTCGACGGGAAGTTATTGTGTCCTCCGATGATTACGCGTGACACGTGTGATATACTGGCACATCTTTCACGTCCCACGTTCTGGCGGATCTATGGCATGTCACGTGGTCTACGTAGCTCTCATGCACTGATCACATGTCAATCATGCCCGGATCCCGAGGCTGATCATGCACTGATCGCGTGACTGATCATGCACTAGTCACCTGGCTATCATGCCTAATCCCGTGGCTGATCATACACTGACCATGCGACTGATCATGCACTGATCTCGTTGCGTATCATGCACTGATCACATGACGGTGCATGAACTGATCACGTGAATATTATACACTGATCAAGTGACAGATCATGTACTAATCACGTGACTGATCATGCACTGATCACGTGGCTATCATGCACTGATCACGTGGCTGATAATGCACTGATCACTTGACTGATCATGCACTGATCACGTGGCTGATCATACTCTGATCACGTGGATGATCATACACTGATCACGTGACTGCATATGCACTGATCACGTGACTGATCAGGCACTGATCACGTGGCTATCATGCACTGATTACGTGGCTTATCATACATTAATCACGTAACTAAATATGCACTGATCACGAAGCCTATCATACACTGATAATATGACTGTGCATGCACTAATCACGTGGATGAGCATGCACTGATCACGTGGCTGAGCATACAGTGATCACGTGACTGTGCATGAACTGATCACTTGGCTGATCATGCACTGATCACGTGACTGCACATGCACTGATCACGTGGCTGATCATACTGTGATCAAGTGGCTGATAATGCACTGATTACGTGGCTGATCATGCACAGATCACGTAGCTATCATGTGCCGATCACATGGCGATCATGCCCGATCCCGTGGCTGATCATGCACTGATCGCGTGACTGATCATGCACTAGTCACTTGCTATCATGCACTGATCAGGTGGCTGATATGCACTGATCAGGTGGCTGATATGCACTGATCACGTGGCTGATCATGCACTGATCACGAAGCTGATCATGCAATGATCACGTGGCTGATCATACACTGATCACGTGGCTGATCATGCAATGATCACGTGGCTGATCATGCACTGATCACGTGGCTGCTCATATACTGATCACGTGGCTGCTCATATACTGATCACGTGGCTGCTCATATACTGATCACGTGGCTGATCATGCACTGATCACGTTGTGGATCATGCACTGATCACGTGGCTGAGCATACACTGATCACGTGGCTGATCTTGCACTTATCACGTGGCTGATCATACAGAGATTACATGACTGATCATGCACTAATCACGTAGTGGATCATGCACTGATCACGTGACTGATCATGCACTAGTCACGTGGCTATCATGCACTGATCACATGGCTGATCATACACTGATCACGTGACTGATCATGCACTGATCACGTGCCTGATCATGCACTGATTGCGTAAATTAGCATGCAGTTATCTCGTGTCTGAATTGTGCTTATCATGTGACTAATCAAGAACTGATTACGTGGCTGTAATGCACTGATCACGTGACTGTGCACACACTGAAAATATGGATGATCATACACTGATCACTTCACTGATCACGCACTGATCACGTGACTGATCATGCACTGATCACGTGGCTGATCATGCACTGAACACGAAGCTGATCATACTCTGATCACGTGAGTGTGCATGCACTGATCACGTGGGTGATCATGAACTGATCACGTGGCTTATCACACACTGCTCACGTAGCTGATCATGCACTAATTACGTTGTGGATGATGCACTGATCACGTGGCTGATCATACACTGATCACGTGGGTGATCCTGAACTGATCACGTGGCTGATCATACACTGATCACATGAATGATCATGCACTAATCACGTGATGGATCATGCGCTGATCACGTGGCTGATCATACACTGATCACGTGGCTGATCTTGCACTTATCACGTGGCTGATCATACAGTGATTACATGAATGATCATGAACTAATCACGTTGTAGATTATGCACTGATCACATGACTGTGCATGTATTGATCACGTGGCTGAATCATGCAATGAACACGTAGCTGATCATACACTGATCACATTACTGATCATGCACTGTTCACGCGCCTGATCATTCACTGATCACGTTGGCTGATCATGCACTGATCACGAAAGCTGATCATTACCCTGATCACGATAACTGTGCATGCACTGATCAACGTGGCTGATCATGCACTAGATCATGATTGGCCTGATCATACACTGATCACGTGGCTGAACATACTCTGATCACGTTGGCTGATTCAGGCACTGATCACGTTGGCTGATCAGTACTCTAGAACATGGAAGCTGAAAATACACTGCATCACATGACTGCATTGCACCTGATCACATGGCTATCATGCACTGATCATTGGGTTTATCATACACTGATCACCGTTGAACTCGGCATTAATGACACACATACCTGTTCATGCACTTGTTACGTGGCGTATCATGCCACTGATCACGTGGGCTCCATCATTGGATTAAATCACGTGACTAATTCATGCACTGATCTCAGTTGCGTAATCATGGCACTGCATTCCACATCGACCGTGGCATGAACTGATTCACGTGAATATTATACACTGATCACAGTGGACAGATCATGTACTAATCACGTGACTGTCATGCACTGACCACCTGGCTATCATGCACTGATCACGTGGCTGATAATGCACTGATCACTTGAGCTGATCATGCACTGATCACATGTCTGATTATGCACTACTCACGTGACTGATCATGGACTGATCACGTGACTGATATGAGTCTGATCTGCACTGATCACGGGCCTGTCATGCACTGATCACGTGGCTGATCCTGCACTGATCACGAAGCTGATCATACACTGATCACGTGACTGTGCATGCAATGATCACTTGGTTGATCATGTACTGATCACGTGGCTGATCATGCACTGATAACCTGGCTATCATCCACTGATCACGTGAGTGATCATGCACTCTTCACGTGCATGATCATGCACTGATCACGTGTCTTAGCATGCACTAACCATGTTGATGATCATGCAATGTCAGGTGGCTATCATGCACTGTTTACCTGGCTGATCATGCACTGATCACATGGCTGTAATACACTGGCCTCTTGACTGTGCATGCACTGATCATGTGGATGATTATACACAGATCACGTGACTGATCATGCACTGATCATGTGTCGATCATGCACTGATAAAGTGCTTGATCATGCACTGATCACGTGGCTGAGCATACAGTGATTACATGACTGATCATGCACTAATCAACGTTGTGGATCATGCACTGATCACGTGACTGATCATGCACTAGTTCACGTGGCTATCATGCACTGATTCACGTGGCTGATCATACACTGATCACGTGCCTGATCATGCACTGATCACGTGCCTGATCATGCATGAATTGCGTAATTTAGCATGCAGTGATCTCGGTGTCTGAATTGTGCTGATCATGTGACTAATCAGGAACTGATCACGTGGCTATAATGCACTGATCACGTGGCTGATCGTGCACTGATCACAAAGCTGATCATACCTGATCACGTGAGTGTGCATGCACTGATCACGTGGCTGATCATGCACTGATCACGTGGCTGATCATGCTCTGATCACGTGGTGATCATGAACTGATCACGCTGGCTTATCATACACTGCTCACTTGGCTGATCATGCACTAATCACGTTGTGGATGATGGCACTGATCACATGGCTGATCATACACTGATCACGTGGGTGATCATGAACTGATCACGTGGCTGATCATACACTGATCACATGAATGATCATGCACTAATCACGTTGTGGATCATGCACTGATCACCTGGCTATCATGCACTAATCACGTAGCTGATCTGGAACAGATCATGTGACTAATCATGCAGTGATCACGTCGCTATCATGCACTGATTTCGAGATTGCATATGCACTGATCATATGGATGATCACACACTGATCACGTGACAGATCATGCACTGAACACGTGACTGCACATGCACTGATCATGTGACTGAGCATGCACTGATCACGTAGCTGATCATGCACTGATCACGAAGTTGATCATAACACTGATCACGTGAGTGTGCATGCACTGATCACGTGGCGGATCATGCAATGATCACGTGGCTGATCATGCACTGATCACGTAGCTCTTCATGCACTGATCACATGTCAATCATGCCCGGATCCGAGGCTGATCATGCACTGATCGCGTGACTGATCATGCACTAGTCCACCTGGCTATCAATGCCTAATCCCGTGGCTGATCATACACTGACCATGCCGACTGATCATGCACTGATCTCGTTGCGTATCCATGCACTTGATTCACATGACGGGCATGAACTGATCACGTGAAATATTATACACTGAATCAAGTGACAGATCATGTAACTAATCACGTGACTGATCATGCACTGATCACGTGGCTATCATGCACTGATCACGTGGCTGATAATGCACTGATCACTTGACTGATCATGCACTGATCACGTGGCTGATCATACTCTGATCACAGTGGATGATCATACACTGATCACGTGACTGCATATGCACTGATCACGTGACTGAATCAGGCACTGATCACGTGGCTATCATGCCCTGATTACGTGGCTTATCATACATTAATCAGTAACTAAATATGCACTGATCACGAAGCCTATCATACACTGATAATATGACTGTGCATGCACTAATCACGTGGATGAGCATGCCACTGATCACGTGGCTGAGCATACAGTGATCACGTGACTGTGCATGAACTGATCACTTGGCTGATCATGCACTGATCACGTGACTGCACATGCCACTGATCACGTGGCTGATCATACTGTGATCAAGTGGCTGATAATGCACTGATTACGTGGCTGATCATGCACAGATCACGTAGCTATCATGTGCCGATCACATGGCGATCATGCCCTGATCCCGTGGCTGATCATGCACTGATCGCGTGACTGATCATGCACTAGTCACTTGGCTATCATGCACTGATCAGGTGGCTGATATGCACTGATCAGGTGGCTGATATGCACTGATCACGTGGCTGATCATGCACTGATCACGAAGCTGATCATGCAATGATCACGTGGCTGATCATACACTGATCACGTGGCTGATCATGCAATGATCACGTGGCTGATCATGCACTGATCCGTGGGGGATCATGAACTGATCAGCGTGGCTGCTCATATACTGATCACGTGGCTGATCATGCACTGATCACGTTGTGGATCATGCACTGATCACGTGGCTGAGCATACACTGATCACGTGGCTGATCTTGCACTTATCACGTGGCTGATCATACAGAGATTACATGACTGATCATGCACTAATCACGTAGTGGATCATGCACTGATCACGTGACTGATCATGCACTAGTCACGTGGCTATCATGCACTGATCACATGGCTGAACATACACTGATCACGTGACTGATCATGCACTGATCACGTGCCTGATCATGCACTGATTGCGTAAATTAGCATGCAGTTATCTCGTGTCTGAATTGTGCTTATCATGTGACTAATCAAGAAACTGATTACGTGGCTGTAATGCACTGATCACGTGACTGTGCACACACTGAAAATATGGATGATCATACACTGATCACTTCACTGATCACGCACTGATCACGTGACTGATCATGCACTGATCACGTGGCTGATCATGCACTGAACACGAAGCTGATCATACTCTGATCACGTGAGTGTGCATGCACTGATCACGTGGGTGATCATGAACTGATCACGTGGCTTATCACACACTGCTCACGTAGCTGATCATGCACTAATTACGTTGTGGATGATGCACTGATGCACGTGGCTGATCATACACTGATCACGTGGGTGATCCTGAACTGATCACGTGGCTGATCATACACTGATCACATGAATGATCATGCACTAATCACGTGATGGATCATGCGCTGATCACGTGGCTGATCATACACTGATCACGTGGCTGATCTTGCACCTTATCACGTGGCTGATCATACAGTGATTACATGAAATGATCATGAACTAATCACGTTGTAGATTATGCACTGATCACATGACTGTGCATGTATTGATCACGTGGCTGAATCATGCAATGAACACGTAGCTGATCATACACTGATCACATTACTGATCATGCACTGTTCACGGTGCCTGATCATTCACTGATCACGTGGCTGATCATGCACTGATCACGAAGCTGATCATTACCCTGATCACCATAACTGTGCATTGCACTGATCACGTGGCTGATCATGCACTGATCATGGTGGCTGATCATACACTGATCACGTGGGCTGAACATACTCTGATCACGTGGCTGATCAGGCACTGATCACGTGGCTGATCATAACTCTGAACATGAAAGCTGAAAATACACTGATCACGTGACTGCATGGCACTGATCACATGGCTATCATGCACTGATCACGGGTTTTATCATACACTGATCACGTGACTGGCGCATTAACTGAACACATACCTGTTCATCGCACTGTTTACGTGGCTATCATGCACTGATCACGTGGCTCATCATGCATTAATCACGTGACTAATCATGCACTGATCTCGTTGCGTATCATGCACTGATCACATGACCGTGCATGAACTGATCACGTGAATATTATAACACTGATCAAGTGACAGATCATGTACTAATCACGTGACTGATCATGCACTGACCACCTGGCTTATCATGCACTGATCAGTGGGCTGATAATGCACTGATCACTTGACTGATCATGCACTGATCACATGTTCTGATTATGCACTACTCACGTGACTGATCATGGACTGATCACGTGATGATCATGAGTCTGATCATGCACTGATCACGGGCCTGTTCATGCACTGATCACGTGGCTGATCCTGCACTGATTCAACCGAAGCTGATCATACACTGATCACGTGACTGTGCATGCAATGATCACTTGGTTGATCATGTACTGATACGTGGCCTGATCATGCACTGATAACCTGGCTATCATCCACTGATCACGTGAGTGATCATGCACTCTTCACGTGCATGATCATGCACTGATCACGTGTCTTAGCATGCACTACCATGTGCTGATCATGCAATGGTCAGGTGGCTATCATGCACTGTTTACCTGGCTGATCCATGCACTGATCACATGGCTGTAATACACTGGCCTCTTGATGTGCATGCACTGATCATGTGGATGATTATACACAGATCACGTGACTGATCATGGCACTGACCTCATGTGTCTGATCATGCACTGATAAAGTGCTTGATCATGCACTGATCACGTGGCTGAGCATACAGTGATTACATGACTGATCATGCACTATCACGTTGTGGATCATGCACTGATCACGTGACTGATCATGCACTAGTCACGTGGCTATCATGCACTGATCACGTGGCTGATCATACACTGATCACGTGCCTGATCATGCACTGATCACGTGCCTGATCATGCACTGATTGCGTAATTTAGCATGCAGTGATCTCGTGTCTGAATTGTGCTGATCATGTGACTAATCAAGAACTGATCACGTGGCTATAATGCACTGATCACGTGACTGCGCACGCACTGAAAATATGGATGACCATAACTGATCACGTCACTGATCAGGCACTGATCACGTGACTGATCATGCACTGATCACGTGGCTGATCGTGCACTGATCACACAGCTGATCATACTCTGATCACGTGAGTGTGCATGCACTGATCACGTGGCTGATCATGCACTGATCACGTGGCTGATCATGCACTGATCACGTGGGTTGATCATGAACCTGATCACGTGGCTTATCATACACTGCTCACTTGCATGGCTGATCATGCACTAATCACGTTGTGGATGATGCACTGATCACGTGGCTGATCATACACTGATCACGTGGGTGATCATGAACTGATCACGTGGCTGATCATACACTGATCACATGAATGATCATGCACTAATCACGTTGTGGATCATGCACTGATCACCTGGCTATCATGCACTAATCACGTAGCTGATCTGGAAAGATCATGTGACTATCATGCAGTGATCACGTCGCTATCATGCACTGATTTCGAGATTGCATATGCACTGATCATATGGATGATCACACCTGATCACGTGACAGATCATGCACTGAACACGGACTGCACATGCACTGATCATGTGACTGAGCATGCACTGATCACGTAGCTGATCATGCACTGATCACGAAGTTGATCATACACTGAACATGTGACTGAGCATGCACTGATCACGTAGCTGATCATGCACTGATCACGAAGTTGATCATACACTGATCACGTGAGTGTGCATGCACTGATCACGTGGCGGATCATGCCAATGATCACGTGGCGATCATGCACTGATCACGTAGCTTCATGCACTGATCACATGTCAATCATGCCCGGATCCCGAGGCTGATCATGCACTGATCGCGTGACTGATCATGCACTAGTCACCTGGCTATCATGCCTAATCCGTGGCTGATCATACACTGACCATGCGTGATCATGCACTGATCTCGTTGCGTATCATGCACTGATCACATGACGGTGCATAACTGTCACGTGAATATTATACACTGATCAGTGACAGATCATGTACTAATACTGACTGATCATGCACTGATCACGTGGCTATCATGCACTGATCACGTGGCTGATAATGCACTGATCACTTGACTGATCATGCACTGATCACGTGGCTGATCATACTCTGATCACGTGGATGATCATACACTGAATCACGTGACTGCATATGCACTGATCACGTGACTGATCAGGCACTGATCACGTGGCTATCATGCACTGATTCGTGGCTTATCATACATTAATCACGTAACTAAATATGCACTGATCACGAAGCCTATAATCACTGATAATATGACGTGCATGCCTAATCACTGGTGGATGAGCATGCACTGATCACGTGGCTGAGCATACAGTGATCACGTGACTGTGCATGAACTGATCACTTGGCTGATCATGCACTGATCACGTGACTGCACATGCACTGATCACGTGGCTGATCATACTATGATCAAGTGGCTGATAATGCACTGATTACGTGCTGATCATGCACAGATCACGTAGCTATCATGTGCCGATCACATGGCGATCAGACACTTGCGTCCCCGTGGGTGATCCTCACGTCGCGTGCTGATCATGGCTGCTCATGCACTGATCGCGTGCTGATCATGCACTAGTCACTTGGCTATCATGCACTGATCAGGTTGATATGCACTGATCACGTGGCTGATCATGCACTGATCACGAAGCTGATCATGCAATGATAACGTGGCTGATCATACACTGATCACGTGGCTGATCATGCAATGATCACGTGGCTGATCATGCACTGATCACGTGGGGATCATGAACTGATCACGTGGCTGCTCATTAACTGATCACGTGGCTGATCATGCACTGATCACGTTGTGGATCATGCACTGATCACGTGGCTGAGCATACACTGATCACGTGGCTGATCTTGCACTTATACGTGCTGATCATACAGAGATTACATGACTGATCATGCACTAATCACGTAGTGGATCAGCACTGATCACGTGACTGATCATGCACTAGTCACGTGGCTATCATGGCACTGATCACATGGCTGAACATACACTGATCACGTGACTGATCATGCACTGATCACGTGCCTGATCATGCACTGATTTGCGTAAATTAGCATGCAGGTATCTCGTGTCTGAATTGTGCTTATCAAATGTGACTAATCAAGAAACTGATTACGTGGCTTGATAAATGCACTGATCACGTGCTGGTGGCACACACTTGAAAATATGGATGATCATACCACTGATCACTCCACTGATGCACTGCCACTGACTCACGGTGACTGATCGATGCACTGATCCACGTGGCTGATCATGCACTGAACCGAAGCTGCTGCATACTCTGATCACGTGCCGAGTGTGGCATGCACTGGATCACGTGGGTGATCATGAAACTGATCACGTGGCTTATCACACACTGCTCACGTAGCTGATCATGCACTAATTACGTTGTGGATGATGCACTGATCACGTGGCTGATCATACACTGATCCAACGTGGGGTGATCCTGAACTGATCACCCGTGGCTGATCATACACTGATCACATGAATGATCATGCACTAATCAGTGATGGATCATGCGCTGATCACGTGCTGATCATACACTGATCACGTGGCTGATTCTTGCACTTATCACGTGGCTGATCATACAGTGATTACTATGAATGATCATGAACTAATACGTTGTAGATTATGCACTGATCACATGACTGTGCATGTATTTGATCACGTGGCTGAATCATGCAATGAACACGTAGCTGATCATACACTGATCACATTACTGATCATGCACTGTTCACGTGCCTGATCATTCACTGATCACGTGGCTGATCATGCACTGATCACGAAGCTGATCATACCCTGATCACATAACTGCTGCATGCACTGATACGTGGCTGATCATGCACTGATCATGTGGCTGATCATACACTGATCACGTGGCTGAACATACTCTGATCACGTGGCTGATCAGGCACTGATCACGTGGCTGATCATACTCTGAACATGAAGCTGAAAATACACTGATCACGTGACTGCATGCACTGATCACGATGGCTTATCATGCACTGATCACGGTTTATCATACACTGATCACGTGATGCGCATTAACTGAACACATACCTGTTCATGCACTGTTTACGTGGGCTATCATGCATCTGATCACGTGGCTCATCAGGCCATTAATCACGTGGACTAATCATGCACTGATCTCGTTGCGTATCATCGCACTGATCACATGACCGGTGCATGAATCTGATCACGTGAATATTATACACTGATCAAGTGACAGATCATGTACTATCACGTGACTGATCATGGCACTGACCACCTGGCTATCATGCACTGATCACGTGGCTGATAATGCACTGATCACTGACTGATTCATGCACTGATCACATGTCTGATTATGCACTACTCACGTGACTGATCATGGACTGATCACGTGACTGATCATGAGTCTGATCATGCACTGATCACGGGCCTGTTCATGCACTGATCACGTGGCTGATCCTGCACTGATCACGAAGCTGATCATACACTGATCACGTGACTGTGCATGCAATGATCACTTGGTTGATCATGTACTGATCACTGTGGCTGATCATGCACTGATAACCTGGCTATCATCCACTGATCACGTGAGTGATCATGCACTCTTCACGTGCATGATCATGCACTGATCACGTGTCCTTAGCATGCACTAACCATGTTGCTGATCATGCAATGGTCAGGTGGCTATCATGCACTGTTTACCTGGCTGATCATGCACTGATCACATGGCTGTAATACCACTGGCCTCTTGACTGTTGCATGCACTGATCATGTGGATGATTATACACAGATCACGTGACTGATCATGCACTGATCATGTGTCTGATCATGCACTGATAAAGTGCTTGATCATGCACTGATCACGTGGCTGAGCATACAGTGATTACATGACTGATCATGCACAAATCACGTTGTGGATCATGCACTGATCACGTGACTGATCATGCACTAGTCACGTGGCTATCATGCACTGATCACGTGGCTGATCATACACTGATCACGTGCCTGATCATGCACTGATCACGTGCCTGATCATGCACTGATTGCGTAATTTAGCATGCAGTGATCTCGTGTCTGAATTGTGCTGATCATGTGACTAATCAAGAACTGATCACGTGGCTATAATGCACTGATCACGTGACTGCGCACGCACTGAAAATATGGATGACCATACACTGATCACGTCACTGATCAGGCACTGATCACGTGACTGATCATGCACTGATCACGTGGCTGATCTTGCACTGATCAAAGCTGATCATACTCTGATCACGTGAGTGTGCATGCACTGATCACGTGGCTGATCATGCACTGATCACGTGGCTGATCATGCACTGATCACGTGGGTGATCATGAACTGATCACGTGGCTTATCATACACTGCTCACTTGGCTGATCATGCACTAATCACGTTGTGGATGATGCACTGATCACATGGCTGATCATACACTGATCACGTGGGTGATCATGAACTGATCACGTGGCTGATCATACACTGATCACATGAATGATCATGCACTAATCACGTTGTGGATCATGCACTGATCACCTGGCTATCATGCACTAATCACGTAGCTGATCTGGAACAGATCATGTGACTAATCATGCAGTGATCACGTCGCTATCATGCACTGATTTCGAGATTGCATATGCACTGATCATATGGATGATCACACACTGATCACGTGACAGATCATGCACTGAACACGTGACTGCACATGCACTGATCATGTGACTGAGCATGCACTGATCACGTAGCTGATCATGCACTGATCACGAGTTGCACATACACTGATCATGTGACTGAGCATGCACTGATCACGTAGCTGATCATGCACTGATCACGAAGTTGATCATACACTGATCACGTGAGTGTGCATGCACTGATCACGTGGCGGATCATGCAATGATCACGTGGCTGATCATGCACTGATCACGTAGCTCTCATGCACTGATCACATGTCAATCATGCCCGGATCCCGAGGCTGATCATGCACTGATCGCGTGACTGATCATGCACTAGTCACCTGGCTATCATGCCTAATCCCGTGGCTGATCATACACTGACCATGCGACTGATCATGCACTGATCTCGTTGCGTATCATGCACTGATCACATGACGGTGCATGAACTGATCACGTGAAATATTATACCACTGATCAAGTGACTGATCATGTACTAATCACGTGACTGATCATGCACTGATCACGTGGCTATCATGCACTGATCACGTGGCTGATAATGCACTGATCACTTGACTGATCATGCACTGATCACGTGGCTGATCATACTCTGATCACGTGGATGATCATACACTGATCACGTGACTGCATATGCACTGATCACGTGACTGATCAGGCACTGATCACGTGGCTATCATGCACTGATTACGTGGCTTATCATACATTAATCACGTAACTAAATATGCACTGATCACGAAGCCTATCATACACTGATAATATGACTGTGCATGCACTAATCACGTGGATGAGCATGCACTGATCACGTGGCTGAGCATACAGTGATCACGTGACTGTGCATGAACTGATCACTTGGCTGATCATGCACTGATCACGTGACTGCACATGCACTGATCACGTGGCTGATCATACTGTGATCAAGTGGCTGATAATGCACTGATTACGTGGCTGATCAATGCACAGATCACGTAGCTATCATGTGCCGATCACATGGCGATCATGCCCTGATCCCGTGCTGATCATGCACTGATCGCGTGACTGATCATGCACTAGTCACTTGGCTATCATGCACTGATCAGGTGCTGATATGCACTGATCAGGTGGCTGATATGCACTGATCACGTGGCTGATCATGCACTGATCACGAGCTGATCATGCAATGATCACGTGGCTGATCATACACTGATCACGTGGCTGATCATGCAATGATCACGTGGCTGATCATGCACTGATCACGTGGGATCATGAACTGATCACGTGGCTGCTCATATACTGATCACGTGGCTGATCATGCACTGATCACGTTGT